>NC_056737.1:1957688935-1957988935 GCF_019279795.1 Protopterus annectens
TATGCTACATATGTTATCTGCTGCCCATATATATATATGTGTGTGTGTGTATCTGACACAACAGATGTAGACATATCATGACACAGAGTCACCTGGCAGCTGAAGGCTGAGGTATCTCCGTCTGATGTGTGTGTGTGTGTGTGGGGACAGTGGAGGTGTACATATCTGTCTGTATGCATGGACAGATATACACAATACAGTCATATATTCCAATGTGGGTTCCAACATGACCTGTGATTCTGTAAGTGTAGGACCATGCCCAGTGTGACCTTCTATAGTTAGGGTGGGACTCCATTCTAGAGATAGGTGTACTCCAGTCCAGGGTTTTGTGTGCTATATCCATACCTCTCAGGAGTACACGGCAGTTTCTTCAGGGTACTTGTTTTGTTTAGCAGACATTTTCTGACATCCATAGTCTGTAACTGCAAATTATTGTGTCATTACCTAGTGCCAGACATCCTCAGATCACCACAGTGCTTTACCAGAGGAATACTAGTTGTATGATGCATAAACCAATATTATGAGGGCAGGGCAGCTATGTAAATGCTTCCCAACAAGGCCATTTGTGAGGTGTGGCTACAGGCAATGTAGTAATGACACACAGCTGTGTAAACAGTCCAGCAACCTGGTGATATACTGGTTGGGGATCTCCTGATTGTGTGGTATCTTTCTAACCTGAGATGTCATATCCTTGTGTGGGCATACCTCTGACCTGTACATTTTTAGGCAGGCTATCCAGATGTTTGGCTAGAGGTTTCATCCTTTCTAAGTAAACGTGTTTTATGGCAAGTTAGTTACATATGATTGACATGTGATGTTACATGATAATACAGACATTACTTTCTCAGAATACATTGCGTTCAAACCATTTCTGCTACTACAATCCCCTCACCCAACCAACTTTCTCAGTATGTAAAGGCAGTATATACAACATATACCTATCATTGTCCCTTTGTTCACTTTTATTTCTGCCCTTGTCCAGATATCTTGCTGTCAGAGGTTGGGAGGTATGGGTGTGGGTACAGAGTGCATTCAACTGTGCAGGCATGTCCATTCTTTGTAAAAGCATACACAAGAAAACAGGATTATTGAGAATGACCAGAAAGAAAAGAAAAATTGCCAAAGGACTCCAAAGATAACCACAAAGCGTTTTTTAGCTATGTCGAGAACCTAAGTGGAAACTCTCAGATCTGCTCTGAGTTAGGTGGTAGCATGCAAAAGCACTCATTTTATTGTTATGGAATAAACTTTTGTTACATGTTCATACTCATGGTGGTCCTATCCTGTTTTTTCTACATATTGTGCTTTTTTTCTGGAGTTGAACCTTTGGACTGCAGCGGTATCTTTTCTTGAAATATCTGCTCTGAGTTAGTGCAGAATGGCACAAAATACACTGAACCGACTGATATTGCCAACATTCTGGCAGACAGGTGTAGTGCAAACTTCACCCACCTCTCACCCCCTAAAGGGCCCATAACCATACCAGAAGAATGTAGAGCCTTGGCAATCATTGACACACAGGTTAAAATAGCCCTATCCAAAGCCAAAAACACAGCTTCAATGGGAACGGGCAGTGCCCCAGGCTGTGTCTTACATGAGCTCCAAAATGAACTAACCCCTCACCTAAACACACTGTTCAAACTCAGCCTCTCTACAGGCTATGTAACCATCGAGTGGCACACAGCAACAGTTATCCTGCTCCACAAAGGTGGAGCCACAACAGACCACGGGAACTATCGCCCTATAAGCCTGACCAGCCTGGTGTGCAAGGCTATGGAACACATCTGGAACTCATTAACAGAGACATTGGGAACCTCCAAACATTGGAAAATACCCAGTTTGGCTTTGTTAGGGGCAGATCATGCCTCCTAAACCTGGTGGACTTCTTTGAGGCAGTTACCAAGGCTTTAGACAAGGGAAAGGTGATCCACACAGCCTACCTAGACCTTGCAAAGGCTTTTGACACCATTCCCCATTCTGGTATTATAGACAAGCGCACCAGCCAGAACATAAACCCCTATGTCATGAGATGGGTTGCCAATTGGCTCATGGATAGAACCCACACTGTGAGAGTTGCAGGCTCTAAGTCCAACTCTAAACTGGTTACAAGTGGCATCCCCCAGGGCTCATTCCTGGGACCCCTCCTGTTCAGAATATACTTCTCAGAGGTACAGGCAAGCACAGGAGGACTATGGCTGACCAAGTTCACAGACGACTGCAAAGTGAGGGCCATAATTGACTCTCCAGCTGATACAGACATCCTCCAGAAGGGTCTCACTGAGACTATACCTGGTGTCAAAATCATGGCCTCAAGCTAAATGCCAAAAAGTGCATAGTCATCCCCTTTGGAAAAAACAGAGTATCTGTGAACTACCACATACGTGGTTGTCCCCTAAATACAGAAAATTTAATAAGGGATCTGGGGACCCAAGTAGATAGTAATCTCTCCTTTGACAATCATATTGCCAAGGTGGTTAGAAAATCCTTCTATGTGGCCCACCTAATCACAAAAGGGTTCGCATCTAGAACAAAAGAGGCTATTGTGCCCCTCTACTCATCACTCATCAGACCCATCAAAGAGTACAATGCCCCATTTGGGATGTACCTTACAAGACACCTGCAACAGCTGGAAAGACGACAGAAGTACCTCACCAAGAGGATTAATGACCTCAAACAGATGCCCTATGCAGCCCGAATGAAGAAACTCCAGCTGTACTCGGTTGCATATCGCTTACTCAGAGGTGATCTCTGCCTGACATACAAGGCCATGTCCAACCCAGAATTGATGGACATGCTCCACCTAAAAACAAATCCCTAAGAGTCACATGCTCTAGAGATCCAAACCTCACCACAATGATAAATAGGACATGCTGGAGGGATAGATTCCTGTCCCGGAGACTCCTCATGCTTTGGAACAGGATTCCAATCTACATTAGGCAGAGCTCCTCGCTAACACTCTTCAAGAGAAACCTTAACGAGTGGATGGGAAACAGAAAATTTATCCCAGGGTTCACTGCAGTGGCTCTGCTGGACAGAGGCACAGGGAACTAATGGCTCTGCTGGACAGAGGCACAGGGAACTAATCTAAGGGGGCGGCAAAAGCCAACACATTCTGGCTAGGCTTATAGATGCCCTCGGCCAGATAGCCTAGTACTTACCTATGAACCTATGAACCACTTGGTAACAGTACCACAAAACACTTATATTCACAAAAGCCCTGGCATCTCTGCTACACATCCTTCAGGATGTCATTAATATGTTTAGTATATTCAACATAGCACTGTGACTTCCAGGTATGTCCGTGGCAGAGCAGTGGGTGCCAGTGACATGCATAACAGTTGGCACTGCAGTTATCTGAACATGGCCCTCTCAAAGACAGCACAAGATGACTGCCAGGAGAACATGCTGGCCAGATCCAGACAGTATTAACCACACATACCCATAGCTCATTGACCCCTGTATATTGTGGACAGGAAACATGTTTTCATGTGTATTGGTATAGCCCTGCCAATTTGTGCTATGCTGCTATTTCCATGCATACATATATGTTACTGCATTCATGTGGGTATATGAGGGGGGGGCACACCTGTCAACTGTACAGATTTGTGTAGACTGTGCTGATATTTTCTTTACATTTTAGTTTCATTTACCATACTGTAGTGCCCTGTCTTGGGGAGTAGAGGCATATCAGTACAGAGGTCAGGTCAGATTGTACTGGCATACATTTGAGTTTCAGACTTCTTACCCTTCATAGCCTTACTGCAACTGCGGGTCCTACTGTGCTATGACTGTGTGAGTCTGTAGGGGGTTAGTTCAACATTGCCACCATTTGTGTGCCTTTACCAGACATTTCTCTGTGGTTTTCTACAGCTGACGTGCTGTGTGAGTGTGAGGGGTGGTTATGAGACCCCCACCCTGACATCCATGCCTGTGACGTATGACTCCCCAGTTAGTTGTCCCCACACATATACTGCAGTAGGATTTGCCACCTTGGGTACTACTGCACAGTGTGTGGAGGCCAGTTTTGGCCAGACATTTCCTGGTGTCCCACATAGCTGTCTGTGTGCTACTATCCCAGTAGGCCACCCCACTGTCTTACATGCATGCAGTATTATCATACATATGCTAGCAGAACATACTATTCCATTCCTTTATTGTTAAGAAGATTGACTTACCTTGTGCTTGCATCAGTTGTGGGGATGGTGGTTGAGGGCTGCCTATGTTGGGTGCACACAGTACAGTGCCTATACATGGTAAGTTACAGGTAATGTGATGTGTGTGTCATCCATTTTACTGTGTATGCAAGTCAGAGAGAGGTGTCAGTCCCTGGGGTCCCTACAGTGTACAGTGTCAGTGTGTGTGTGTGTGCTATTATGCATTGCCTCTTTGCCAAGGTGTGAGCATACTGGGCACACCTCCATCTGCCTATGGGGGCAGGCTCAGGAGCCTCCTGCTGTGAGTGCCTCTGTGCCTGTGGGGACCTTAGCAATGGTGGTGGGCTGTGTGGCCCTTATCCATGCTGTTCCTGCTGCAGCTGTTTCCACAGGATCATATTGTGTAGCATGGCACATACTATGAACATGTGTACACATGTGGCTGGAGAGTACTGTAAGGCTCCACCAGATATGCCAAGGCAGCGGAACCGTGACTTGAGCATCCCAAACACATGTTCTATAATGATCCTGGTCTGTGTGTGGCTCATTATGGTATTCTTGTGTGGGTGTGTGTGCATTTCTGATGGGTGTCATCATAGTTTCATAGTTTCATAGTATAGTACTAGGCTATCTGCCCTGGGGCATTTGTAAGCCTAGCCATAGTGATGTGGCTTTTGCCACCCCATGAAGTGGTACAAAAATGTACAGAATAAATCTAGAATACTGTGCCTCTGTCTAGTAGTGATACAGTGAAGGTCCCCTTATATAATAGAATGTTTACTGTGCCCCTGTCTAGAAGTGACACAGATGTGACCCCTGGGGTAAACTTACGATCTCCCATCCACTCATCAAGATTTTTCTTGAAGAGAGTCAGTGAGGGGCTCTGCCTAATATGAACTGGGATCCTGTTCCAAAGCATGGGAAGCCTCTGGGTTATGAATCTATCCCTCCAGCATGTCCTATTCATACTTGTGCCGAGGTTTAAGTCTTTAGCTCTCGTGGTCCTGATGGATTTGGATTTTTTGAGGTGGAGCATGTCCATCAGATCCTGATTGGACATGGCCTTGCGTCAGGCAGAGATCACCTCTGAGCAGGTGGTATGCTACTGAATAGAGCTGAAGTTTCTTTAGTCTGGCAGAATAAGACATATGTTGGAGACCCTTGATCCTTTTGGTGAGGTACTTTTGTGGTCTCTCCAGCTGTTGCAAGTGCCGGGTGAGGTACATACCAAATGGGGCATTGTACTCAATCATGGGTCTGATGAGGGAGGAATATAGGGGTACAATGACATCCTTGGATCTGGATGTGAAACCCTTCATGATGAGGTGTGCAAGGTAGAATGTTTTTCTAACCACTTTGGCAACGTGGGTGTCAAATGAGAGGTCGCTGTCTACTTGGGTCCCTAGGTCTCTGATTACTTTTTCCATACTCAGTGGGTTGCTGTCTATGTGATAATTTGTGGGTACTTTGTTTTTTTCAAAAGGGATGACTATACATTTTTTGGCATTTAGTTTAAGGCCGTGACTACGGCACCAGTTGTCCGCTTCAGTGAGGCCTTTTTAGGATGTGTGTATCTGCTGGTGTATCGACTATGGCCTAGTTTGCAGTCATCTGCGAACTTTGTCAGCCACAGCCCTCCCATGTTTGCTTTAACATCTGAGAAATAAATGCCGAACAAGAGGGGTCCCAGGACAGATCCCTGTGGGACACCACTTGTGACTGGCTTTGAGTCTGACATTGCTCCAGCAATTTTAACTTTATGGGTTCTGTCCTTTAGCCAGTTTGCAACCCATCTAGTGACATAAGGGTTTACTTTTAAGCTGTTTAGCTTATCTATGATGCCTGAGTGTGGTATTGTGTCGAAGGCCTTAGCCAAGTCCAGGTATGCTGTATGGACTGCTTTGCCCTCATCAATGGCTCTAGTGACTGTTTCGAAAAAGTCAACCAGGTTTAAAAGGCAGGATCTGCCCTTTACAAAGCCGAACTGGGTGGGGTCAAGTGTCTGTAGGTCCCCTATGTCTCCGTTTATGAGTTCCATAATGATTCTTTCCATAGCTTTGCAGACCAGGCTAGTCAAGCTTATGGGGCGGTAGTTTCCAGGGTCTGTAGAGGCACCCCCTTGTGGAGTGGGACCACTGTTGCTGTATGCCAGTGTTCAGGTACATATCCCGAAGTAAGGCTAAGGCTAAATAGCATTTTTATGTGTGGGTTTAGCTCCTCTTGGAGTTCACGTAACACACACACCCCGGGATACCGTCAGGTCCCATTGATGCTGTGTTTTTTGCTTTGTTTAGGGCGGTTCTCACTTGGACATCTGAGATGACAGGGAGATTAAATTCAGCTGGGATAAGTATTTCTTCTTTTGGGGGTGAAGGAGGCGAGAAATTTGCACTGAACCTGTCAGCCAGAATGTTAGCAATGTCTGTGGGTTCAGTGTATTTTTTGTTGTTGTGAACCAACTCTGAGCATATCTGAGGGTTTCCATGGGTTTCTAACATAGCTGAAGAAGGCTTTGTGGTTATCTTTAGTGTCCTTAGCTTTTTTTCTCTCAAAGTTTGCCTTGGATGTTTTTATGAGAGAATGTAGTTTTCTGCTAATGTTGATCAGAGATGTCTTCCCTTCATGGGATTTTGCTCTGACGTGCAGTAGCTTCCTTCTTTTGTTATACAATTTGTTTATGGCTGAGGTCCACCAGACAGGACGCTTACATTTGGTGGAGAGGGACTTGGATTTGTTTGGAATTGCATGATCCATGCATTCTTGGAGATGTCCATAGAAAGCATTTGTGAAGGATTCGGCATTGTGGGATGTAGTATCCACTGGCACAGTGGGCTTAAAGGATACCATCTCAGTCTTAAGAAGAGTGAAGTCTGCTTCACTGTGGTCTTTTGTGCTGGGGGTGGAGGTGGGATATGTATATCCAGGGTGATTAGTTTGTGGTCAGATCTCACTAGTGAGGGTATACTTCGGTGTGGAGCATTTTGTCCCCATGTTTGTGATGATCAGGTCTAGTATATTATCTCCCCTAGTGGGAGAGGTGACTAGTTGTTCCAGTGCATTTGAATTTATGAATTCCAGGAACCTTTGGGCTAGGGTATTAGGACTAGAATAATGTACCCAGTCTATGTTTGGGTAGTTGAAGTCTCCCAGTATGATGGTATTTTGTGATACATTCATATCCTCCAATGTCTTCAGGAAGGCTGAGTGGGGTTCTTGAGATTGGGAGGTGGTCTGTAACATGCTACCAGTTGTATAGCAGTTTTGCCTATGGTTAGTTGCACCTGGTCTCTCATGCTTCATGTGTTGCTACTAACCTAGAGGTGTGGGTGTCCTTTATGAATATGGGCACTCCTCCTTCCTTTGTGGTTGGCCGGGTTTTGGGGAAAAGCATGATACGAGGTATAGCCTGGTAGTGCTGGGGTGCTCTCAGGAGCCTTGAACCAGGTTTCAGTTACTGCACAGACGTCGAAGTTCTCCATGCTGAGGAGTGCATCAAGTGCCTGCATCTTGAGATTTAGACTGCTGGCATTGAGCAGCATTACCCTTAGTTTTTTTCCATTTTTGTTTTCTAAGGAGGTGGGTTTGTCTTTTGAGCCTTGCCTAAAAAGGCACTATGGGGGTGGCAAGAGCCTTAGCCAATATCCGGAAGCCCAGTGGTGACAGGTGTAAGCCATCCCTTGCAAAGCAGTGTGGCTTGTCCAACATATCATCCCAGGCAGACAGACATTGGATCCCCTTAGAATGACACCAGTACTTGAGCCAATTGTTAAAGCTGATCATCTTGTCTTTGTATTGTGGTATCATTCTTGGTGAGGGCAAGATGCTGCTCAGGGTCAGGGTCATACCAGCCTGGGCTACATAATCGGAGAGCTCCTCTATGTCTCTTTTCATGTAGTCCAGGGAGGTACATCTCAGATCATTCACACCAGCATGGACAATGACGGAGTCATATTTGTACTTGCTTTGGAGTGACCTGAGTGCGTGTGTTATGTGGCGGATCCTAGCTCCCGATAGACAGCTCACAGTCACCTTCTCCTTGTTCAGCCTGGTCAGTGGGACATCAGTGTGTCTGACTATGGAGTCACCTATTACTAGTGTATCAGGCAAGGTGTTTGCACGGCTCCAGTGCATAGCCAGCATCCCCCACCAGATGGCCATATGGGATGCCCCCACTGGCAAATGCCTGGTACAGCTGTGAGGAATGCCAGATGTGGGATTCATGATAGCTTCCAGGGCTGCCAGCACACACATTCATGATAATGCCCTGGGCATTCCATACGACCTGACTGTTGATGGAGGGCAACCCCTTGTGGTTTATGTAAACCCTACCCTGTTCACCAGGTGGTGCTTTGATGTGGATGTGCATGCAGTCTATGGCACCCAGTACCTCTGGGTAATGTGCTACATGGTGGAGAAGATGCATATTTCTGGCCCTCTCCTCACGGGTGTTGGGGTAGTAGATTTGCTCACTGACATGTGTTAGCATGGCATCCAGGAAGTGGTGGAGTATTCTGGATGCAAGTGCCTGTGTGACCCCCCATGATGTCCCCAGTAGGTCTTTGGAAAGTACACATGTAGCTAGAATTGTTAAGGCTACACATACCTTGGTATCTACTGGGATGGGTTCCACTCTGTTGGTTCTATCTCTGAGTTGAGGCCAGCAAAGCTCAGTGATTTGCTGACATATGTCTCTGTCCACCCTGTAGCGCTCTACTATCTCCAGATCATGTAGCCCCTGGTAGGTTCCTCTGGGTCTGTACACTCTTCTCCTCCTCCTTGGTCTGTGGCAGTTCTCAGCATTAGCCTCCTGTCCACCATCAGCCTGTAGCACATACTGATGGATCAAAACAATGGTAGCCCCTAAAACTCCCCTGTATGTATACACCAATGGTGCAGAGTTTGTGGGAAAAATCAGACTGTAAGGTGTTTCTATACTTTACACTTTAGTGCTGTTGATGCTGTCTGTATGATTGGCTGAGTATGATACATTCCAGTTGCCAGCTATATTACTCATGGCTTTGCTTTGGCCACTGTGAGTATTAGATGCATTAATGGTAATCTGTGCATGATTGCCTTTATTCTGATGTTGCCCTTTTTGTAATTAATTTTTACTTGCATCTCCTCCCATTTACAGCTATGTGGCCACCTGCCAGATGTATTACATTTGCATGGCCCAGTCTGAGTTGCAAGTCTCCTATAGTAGTGATTTCTACATTATCTCACCTTTATTTTGTGCTGTTGCCCTTTAATTTTATTTTACATGTCCTCCCATCTTCAACTCTGCAGCCACCTGCCTGCTGTATTCTATTTGCATGGCCCATTCTAAGTTGCAAGTATCCCATATTAGTGATTTCTACTTCATTTCTCCTTTATTTTATGCTGTTGCCCCTTATTTTTTATTTTACATGTCCTCCCATTTTCAGCTCTGCAGCCAGCTGCCAGCTGTATTATTGAGTGCTTTCATTGGCCCATTGTGGGTTGCAGACTCCCATATTGCTGATTTGTACAGTGTTTCCCTTGTTCTGCTACTTCCTTTGCCTTTTCCTATATCCTTCCTCTTTGTGCCTGTAGGTAGTGTAAACAACATGAAATGTCCCTCCCCTGCATACGAACATGCTACTCATTTCATGAAATAAGAGTAAACAGCCTCAAACATGCCCCCTCGCTTAGGTGTGCTTAGCTAAGGTGATATTAGCCAACAGAGCTCCAATGTGCTTACAGCAAGCATGACACACCCCCTTTTCATGTTCCTTGCTCCTCCTACCTACACAATTGTGTTAGAGCACCTACACAGCTAGGTGCAGTCTGACACTTAGAAAAACGTCTAACAAAGTTTTGATTCAGTATAAGTCCCCTCATTAACATACCCCACTGCCTTAAGCCCTAGTTACTGCACTAATCATGAGCCTTCCCCTTTAGCAACCACCGTGCCCTGCCTATGTTTACTTTCTGCATGCCATTGACTATAATGGCAAAATGCCGAAAGCAGTAATAATGAAGTCCCCCCCCCCCATTTCTACATTTTCTCCCTCCTCCCACTGGCGTACCACTCCCCTGCCTTCAATGGCCGAGTTTGTCCAACTAAAATAAAAGTTTATATATTTTTTAAATGGTTTTGCATAACCTACTGAATACATGTTTTCTGGAGTGCTGGCATGCCTAATTTTCAGAAATGTATTCGGTTAGTAACCGAATACATTCTTGCAACTTACACTGTTGCAGCACGGAGACATGCCGGTTTGCTGGATCACTAAACCAGCTCATTTGCATGGTTTTCACCAGCAAATGAGCTGATTTCCATACTGGAACAGTGTAGGACCGCTCGTGCATGTCAAAACATCACGTACCTGGATCTCGAAGCAGCCATTTTCCTTGCAGGAGCCGCTACACTGTTCCTGCATGGAAAACTATGCTTCGTGAATCCCAGGGTATGTTTTGCAATTAGATTAAAACAGGTGGTAAGTTTTCATATCCAACCATAGGTAAAGTGTACACCTTTAAGAGATATGTTACATATTCTATGAGTTATATTATATATTTTGCAGCATGTGAAATATATACAGCATTTGATGTTGGCAAGTCCGTGAGATGCCTTAAAGGTAAAATATCAAAACATCACTCAGAGATTTGAAGGGATATGCTAAGTAATTCATTAGCTAAACATATTTTTTGAAACGTACATAGAACATACTTTTGGCTTTAGGAGTTGGAATTCCTTGATGTTTTACGAAAAGGCAATTATCTTAACCTAGACTTAGAAATTAAAGAATATTTATACAGTGGATATAAAAAGTTTACACACCCCTGTCAAAATGCCAGGTTTTTGTGATATAAAAAAAATGAGACCACAATAAATAATTTCAAAACTTTCTCCACATTTAATGTGTCCTATAACCTGTATAATTCAATTGAAAAACAAACAAATCTGATAGGGGAAAAATATAAAAAATAAAAAACATATGATAAGCTGGTTGCATAAATGTGCACACCCTTAAACTAATACTTTGTTGAAGCACCTTTTGATTTAATTACAGCATTCAGTCATCTTGGGTACACACCTGCCATCAATTAAAGAGACTCTGATTAACTACAAATAAAGTTCAGTTGTCCTAGTAGGATTTTCCTGACATTTATTCAGTTGCCTGTTACAGCAAAAGCCATTGTTCACAGAGAGCTTACAAAGCATCAAAGGGATCTCATTGTTGAAAGGTATCAGTCAGGAGAAGGGTACAAACAAATTCCCACAGCACTAGATATACCATGGAACACAGTGAAGACAGTCATCAAAAAGTGGATAAAATATGGGACAACAGTGACATTGTAAGGAACTGGACCTCCCTTCAAAATTGATGAAAAGACAAGATGAAAACTGGTCAGGGAGGCTGCCAAGAGACCTACAGCAACACAGAAGGAGCTGCAGGAATTTATGGCAAGTACTGGTTGTGTACTACATGTGACAACAATCTCCCATATTCTCCATATGTCTGGACTATGGGGTAGGGCTGCAAGACGGAAGCCTTTTCCTACACACAAAAAAAATCCAGGCCCAGCTAAAATTTGCAAAACAATACATCAAGTATCCCAAAAGCATGTGGGAAAATGTGTTATGGTCTGATGAGACCAAGGTTGAACTTTTTGGCCAGAATTCCAAAAGGTACATTTGGCGCAAAAACAGCACTTTGCATCACCAAAAGAACACCATTCCCATGGTGAAGCATGGTGGTGGTAGTATCATGATTTGGGGTTGCTTTTCTTCATTTGGAACTGGGGCTTTAGTCAAGGTGGACGGAATTATGAACAGTTCTAAATACCAGTCACTTTTGGCCCAAAATCTTCAAGCTCTGCTAGAAAGCTGAAGATGAAGAGGAATTTCACCTTTCAACATGACAATGACCCCAAGCATACATCCAAATCAACAAGGAATAGCTTCACCAGAAGAAAATTAAAGTTTTGAAATGGCCCAGCAAGAACCCAGACCTAAATCCAATAGAAAATCTGTGGGGTGACCTGAAGAGGGCTGTGCACAAGAGATGCTCTTGTAATCTGACAGATTTGGACTGCTTTTGCAAGGAAGAATGGGCAAATATTGCCAAGTCAAGATGTGCCATGCTGATAGACTCCTATCCAAGAAGACTGAATGCTGCAATTAAATCAAAAGGTGTGTCAACAATGTATTAGTTTAATTGTGTGCACACTTATGCAACCATCTTATTGTATGTTTTTTTATTTTTTATATTTTCCCCCTAACATATTTGTTTGTTTTTCAATTGAATTGTACAGGTTATAGGTCACATTAAAGGTGGGAAAAGTTTTGAAATGATTTATTGTGGTCTCATTTTTTTATATCACAAAAACCTGTCATTTTAACAGGGATGTGTAAACTTTTTATATCCACTGTATATTATTATGCTTAGACCAAACAGCCAGGTTAAAATGCCTTGCTTCTATAAAGTAATATAAAACATATGATGGCTGCTTTTAGAGAGTATTTTCTTCCACTTTTTCTATCATATATACTTTAGAATGTTTTATCATTATTTGATGTGTATGCATACATTTATGAAATAATGCTACTATATTGCAGTTTTAATAGTGTTCCTTGCATCTTTAATTTTTACCTGAATACTTTCAAAACAAATGAAAGATCAGTTGGCATACATCATATGACTTCTGTTTAAACAGTGCTATTATGTTTGCGTTTTGATACGTGATGAAACTTTATTTGACATGAAAGATTGTATATCTGTATGTATGTTGATTGCTAATTACAACTTATATGGTTACTGAGCTTGGAATACTTCTATAAATCCTGTGTTACCTATATTCAAACATGATATATTGCTTTCATGCAATGACATAATTTAAAACAAAATGGCCTGCTATTTGTAAATAATTCCATTGTGTTCTAGAGCCTAACTGAGTTTGCATCTTTGTGCACTACTCATGTGATGGTCAGTTTAAGTACTGTACATGCATGTCAGCATGTCTTTGTACAATACTTTTTTGTGTGCTTTAGTTAGACAGAGTTTGTTGCATTGCTGCCACATTGTGCCCTGATCCATCCATGCAATGCTGTTGAGTTACACCTGAATCAATGTCTCTCAGTCTGTCTGTCTATCTATTTATCCATCCTTTGCTAACTGGGATAGTCCCACTGTGCTGGTAGCCTATTTCCATGGGAGAAACAAGGGGGTATTTCTACTAGTAGGGGAAATTTGTACAGGGCATTAGTAACTTCCCTTACACTTTTTGGTAGGTGATATGGGATCTTTTATATCCACCTCATCTACCACAATGTCAGCCAGATGAGGTCTTGGTTTTATGTCTCATCCAAAGGATGACACAGTCAGGAGTTTAGCACCCTATAATTTTGCATTGCCAGCAATCTGATCACCTGAAGTAGGAACAGAACTCACAGCTTTCTGGTCTTCTAACACCAAAGGCAAGTGTGCTACCTCTTGTGTCACTGGCTCGACTTTCAATTCTTAACAATGCCATGAAAGGACAATGCCATTCAATAAGTTTACTAAGCATGTAAGAGAATGGAAGTAAATTGTCATCTCCTTCCTCCTTATCTCTCTCTCTCTCTCTCTCACACACACACACACACACACACACACACACACACACACACACACACTTGCAGACAGTTTAGTCACCAATCCACCTGCATGTCTTTGGACAAAGGAGGAAACTAGACTACACAGACAAAAGAAGAAGACGAAAGCACAGGGAGAACATGAAGACTCCACACAGATGGCACCTCAGTGAGTACCAAACCAGAGAACTTCTTTGTGTTTGGGTGTGTTTGGGGGGGGGGGCTTCTGATACTTACTGAATCACTGTGCTACCCTATTGGAACATGTTAAAATGAAACCGTGAGTGCACTGGGCAATTACTGTGTCTGAACTTTATGAGTAAATAAAAATGCTGCAAATGTATCTGCAGTCACAGGACAGCAGCAGATGGAAAGTGTCAGTCTTTTAGTATCTGGGCTGATCTTTTTACAGCTGCTCTCATTGATCTCTCTGCTTTAAAGCATAGTAGAGTAGTGATTGATGTAACATTAATTTTCTTCCAATTGCATAGAAATGTGTTTTTGTACAAGCTTAAGAATGTGTTTTGCTTTATGGTTGATATATTTTGAAAGAACCCAGTAAAAGTTAACATATTGTTCTATTTTATAGCCAGATTTATTTCTGTGGATAATGCTTGATTTGCAATGTACATGTACAGGTGACAAAACAATCATTGTTCATGCCTTCAAATATTAATTATCTTTACATGGGAGTTACTAGTAAATGGACCTGTGTGTCTTGTAGCTTCTCCATATGATAGTACTTTAGTAAAGCTATTGTTGAATGAACATGTCTGATGCTCCTTTGTTCACTTATCTAAACGATGTGTGTTCTTAACGATGTGCATATACTACATGGTGTCAGATACAACTTTGGCACCATATGCTACTTCATGCTTTGCACAACTTGACAAATTTTCAAGCATTTGTTTTAGTCTGCAGATTTATTTTTTTGCAATATCTCTGCAGTATTGCAATTATGTTCAAATGCAGCCTTGCTCATTTTCTGATTTTCAATAAAAAAGTCAATGAAAAATGTCTTTGTTTGAAATTTTACATTCCAACATCTAAATACTTTATAATAATTTTAAATCTCATATCTCAGAATTGTATACAGTTGTTTTTAATTGTCTTGTTCACAACACTGCAAATTGCTAATCTCCATTGATGAATTTCTCAATTTTTTGCTTTAGGATATATTAATTTCATTGTGTAAAATCTTTGAAATGTCATGGCAGCTTGAATAAAAACTGGGCACTCTGGATTCAAATGTTTGTGTTGCATCTCATTATCAGAAGTTAGAAAATATCCAATGCACAATGTTCGTCTACATCACAGATTGAACAAACAATAACATAATTTATTACATTAACCTCTAAAAGAGGAAAAATAGAATAGATGTCAGTCCAGAGAGAAAGGATTTCAGACATATTATGAGCCAAAGGGTAATCTTTTCATTAGCAATGACTGGGTTTAAGAGTCAGCAGAAGCTTGCATGACTATGGTGAAGCAAAGTGAAAAACTGTAACCTCTGAGGCTTAAATGATTTGTTGATAAGATATATAACTGTGTGTGGTGTCAAACATGATTAAGTGAAAGTTAATGCCAGAAAAGGCCACACATAAAAACTAAAGTAAGCAAAGTGATTAAAAAGATGGAGTGATGCTGACATCTAAAAACAATTTCAAAATCATAACTTTCATTTAAATTAGTCTGGACTGAGAATTACAATAAATAATCCTCTCATCAAAGGGCTGTCTCTGCTCCTAAAAATAATAACCAGAAAATGGAAGCATTTTCTATAAAACAAAATCACACACCATGCCAGTCCTCTGGTATATTTGGGGTACAACAAAATAAAACATACAGTGAAGTAGAGACATTAGTATTGCACAGTGGTTCAATGTATGACACAAAAGCAATTTTCCAGTTTTGCGGTATGATTGTCCTTTAACCACATGCGTCATGCTGTGCAGAGGCCAGAGTCATTTTGGAAAAAAAATTTGCAAAGAAGAACTAAATGAGTGGAGCATGAGTTAGAAATAGTGTGAAATGTCTATGAAAAAAACTTCATACATGCAACATAAAAGGGTGAGAATCATTGCCAAGAACCTCAACATGTTCTATAAAGATGGTAACATAAAAACAAAAACTATGCAGCTCTGTTCATCGGTCAAATTAAGAAGAAAGACATCATTAGAAGATTCACTAAAGAATGTCAACAGTCTTGATTCAGACCAAAGGTACCAAACAAAAGCAGAAAAATTCATGTACTATCTACTGCACACTATATAAAACTGCAGAGAAAAGGTATTCAACAATGTAGACCAGATGATTTTCAAAGCCACTCAAAAATACAAATTGTAGGAATTGTTGGAGTGAGTTCCTTAATAAAACGAACTGTCATTCCATGGAAGGAAAATGCGTGTCATGGAACTATTATGAAAGTTATTAAAATAACATTAATTCCACAAAATGTTCACTAGCATTAATGTGAATGGATTTCTCCAAAGCAGATCAAGAATAATGAAGTTTCACATAATGTCCCATCAATAGTAAAGTCCAGGTCTTGTTAGTCAATAAAGAGTTCTAATATAGATTTTTGTAGAGCATTTTAGTGGGTTTTGCTATGCTGTACACCCTGAAGTAATGGTCTGTGCCCTAATAATTCTCCTATTAAATATTCTAACAGTAGGATCTGTGAGTTTCAACAAAATAACATTTATAGAAGAGGGAATGAATAATCCAAGGTAATGTAACATCATTCTTAAAATATATTTTCACAAATCTTCAATTTTGATAATTTCAGTGATGTTCTTCAGAATTTCAACAGGTAGTCAGTTCAGATATATTTCTTGTATAAAGTATAATTAAGTAAAAATGACAAAAGATGAAGCACACAATGAGATTCATAGACCGATTCAAACAAATTAGTGTGCATACTTATTAACTCTGGAACAGTAGTGAACACAGGAAATGACTGCATGATTTTAAAACTGGACTCAGGCAAATCCAACTAAATTCTTCCCAAGTAACAATTAAGAATCACTACCACCTGAAATAATTATTTAGACAACAATGACATATATTCCACAAATCTGGCTCCTTCTATGGTCAGGTACTGCTCCTAGCAGATGAGGAATGTAATACCAGAAACCTTTCTAAATTTCATTAAACTTTTAATTTTGATAACTTTGTTTCAGTTTTTCAGTGTGATGCTGACTGCTAACTCCAGAAAAACAAAGGTAGAAATAAATAAGGTTAATAAGAAAGGGTAGCTGTTTCTTAACTATAGTAATATTGAAAATCTGAAATTCTAACCAACAACCAAACATTGTCAAATCACCTTCAAGAAGAGCATGCAGAGATTTTTAACTGCATTTAGATCAGAAACATACAGGATTAGGAGCTGGTCACTGATTGTAACCCACTTATTATGCATTTGAGACATGGCTGACAAAAAATCTCCTCAACAGCAAAGCTCAAGAGATGAATTGTGGCATCCATGTCAACGACACACAATAAAGGGGTATGATCGGAGACCTGATCATAATTCTTTTCGGTGCATGGAGGTTTCATTTTGGCATCCATGTCAAAAACACACAATAAAGGGGTATGATCGAAGACCTGATCATAATTCTTTGCGGTGCATGGAGGTTTCATTTTGGCATCCATGTCAACGACACACAATAAAGGGGTATGATCGGAGACCTGATCATAATTCTTTTCGGTGCATGGAGGTTTCATTTTGGCATCCATGTCAACGACACACAATAAAGGGGTATGATCGGAGACCTGATCATAATTCCTTTCGGTGCATGGAGGTTTCATTTTGGCATCCATGTCAACGACACACAATAAAGGGGTATGATCGGAGACCTGATCATAATTCCTTTCGGTGCATGGAGGTTTCATTTTGGCATCCATGTCAACGACACACAATAAAGGGGTATGATCGGAGACCTGATCATAATTCTTTTCGGTGCATGGAGGTTTCATTTTGGCATCCATGTCAAAAACACACAATAAAGGGGTATGATCGAAGACCTGATCATAATTCTTTGCGGTGCATGGAGATTTATCTGCTCCAAGTGCTACTAGTTTCAGTAGAAAAAAATCAGTAAGGGTTTTAACAGCTTTCAAAATCTTAAAGCAATTAGTGAGCTCTGTCAGAAAGACAGTGAAAGACATGCTGTAGTGCTAGAAAAAGCCTGGCACTCATTACTGGCACAGACAGAAGGCAGAACCAGATTAGTTTTTTATTCTGCTGCTGTCATGTTCCTCTCAGTTCTGCAGATTAAACTGCCTAGCACAATACCCGATCTTATCAAGTGAAGTAGGGGGTGCTTAATATTTAAGATTGTGAATTGCTCTATAGAACAGCTAAACTAATTTGTCTTTTCCCAGATATCGGAGTGTAATCACCACACTCCACTACATATTTATCTTCCAGACAGATGAGTATTTTTCAACATAAATATTAAATCAGAAAAAAATTGCAAAAAGTATAAGATCCTGATATTATAAAAAAAGTTTTACTTCAAGCTGTTTTCCATTTGTTACATCTTGAAAAACTAGAAACTAAAGAGAATGTAAAAATATATGAAGATATGAATATTTTATTTATTTGTCTTTGTTTACCGGTAAAGTATGACTGGATAATATCCATTTTCAGCAGAGGCCCAGGGAGAAATTATGCTTTTGCTTACATTGCATTATACTAAGTTCAAGTTAAACACAGAGTAGTTACATCTCTACTTACATTTATATACAAACAATAGTTACATTTATGCATTCTAAGATTTTACGGAGGTGGAAGTTACAGAAGAGAAAGCCCACGTGCAACTTAATAGATTGTTCAGGCAGCAGTTATGTATAAAAATTGTTTTGTCATTTCAATGAGAGGTTGAGAGTATTCTTCTTAAGGAGAGTATTTGGAGAATATCATAAGATCATAAGGTGATATATATCTATCTATATATTAATATATATATATATATATATATATATATATATATATATATATATATAAATATATCTCACACACACACACACACACACACACACACAGAGAAGACATGTAGGTTATATGCTCAAAAAAATATACTGGCAGGAATCTAATGACACATACAACCTCAACACACCCACACCTTGCAGGCCACACCTCACACACACACACACACACACACACACACACACACACACACACACACACACACACACACACACACACACACACATACACACACACATGCTAGGCAGGGTGACATATTACTAGAAGGCATCCTCATTCAGAATGATGAATGGTTTCTGTTGCAAGTGTTTTGAGGGGTGTACATTGCCGCAGTGGTACAGCGGTAGCATTGTTACCTCACAGCAAGAGGTTCTCCCGTTCGATTCTCGGCTTGGCTTGGGAGTGCCTTCTGTGTGGAGTCTGCATGTCCTCCCCGCAGTTGGGTAGCGCTCGTAAGACATGCGTGCGTAAATGCGTGTGCCTTCGTTGAAGGTTGGGCGTCGAGCTGGCACCTCTGCGTTTCATAAAAATTGACTGCCAATCATTAGTGGACCAGAGTTCTGCTGTGGCAACCCCTTACCGGGAAAAGCTGAAAGACAAACAACAAGTGTGCCTAGTAATGTTCATTTTGTTACCCATAGGGTCAACACACCACAGCAGCAGGAAACAAGACACAGGCAAGATAACTTTATACTTGAGGAAAAGCATATGCTCATGGAGGCACTAAAGATCTTACTAATTCATGATAACTACACCCCTTACCTTAAAAAACCCTACTGAACAAGGTGCTCAGACACATACACATGCAGCAAAACATAAGCACAACACTAAATCTATCTATTTGCATAGTCCTTAATCTAATCCTAACTTAAACACCTGTACAAACATCCATACACCCTAATACTGAAACTTTCAATTTATATGAAAGGTTTGGTATTAGTAATACAACCCCACATTGACCTGACCTACATGTATTTAATTTCCTTTCTTCTGATTTGTTAAACTATGCATTTGGCAGAGTGAATGACAGTCTCTGTGTGTGTATTTATCTATATATCTATATCTATATCTATAGGGTCTATATTAGATCACCAAACTCTTAGCTTAGCAAACGGTGATTAATTGACCCCATATAAGCGAAAGCTTACAAATCGAACTGTCAGAACAGTGATTTTTTTTCCCAAGGGAAAAAAATTGCTGTTCCAAAAAAAAAAAAAAAAGAAAGAAAACACTTTAATGCATGATATTAAGTGGGGAGCTGTGCCCCCCACACCCATCCTACTTAAATATACCAACTCCAAGACCACACTATATTACTGAAAACGGCAAACTACAGAAGCGGACAAGTGAATTCGGTCAGCTGATAGGAACCTATCTATATCTATATCTATATCTATATCTATATCTATATCTGTATCTATACCTTTATCTATATTTATCTCTCTCTCTGTATATACACACACACACACACACACACACACACACACACACACACACACACACACACACACACACACACACACACACACACACACACACACACACACACACACACATATATATATATATATATATATATATATATATAGTTCCACTTTGAATCATCAAAAACTTGAAACATCGAAATTCTGATCATCGAGACCAGAACATCGAGTTTCAAACCATCGAAGATTCAAAGGGAACGTAAAAAAAGAAAAAAAAAACTCTAAAAACTATTTTATGCAGGGGGGCTTCGCAGAGATGGCACATTCACAGACACAGCACTAGCTTTTTCCCCTTTTTTACTTACCTTTTTCTTCCCCTTGACAACATCGATGTTCTAAACACTCGATGATATGGCCTCGACCATATGAATTTTGATGGTTTAGAATTTCGATGGTTTAGAATTTCGATGTTTCAAATGGAACCATATATATATATATATATATATATATATATATATATATATATATATATATATATATATATATATATATCTATATAGACACACATATAGATATATATTAATGTTGAATATGGGCATTTGTGTGTTGTGGTATTGTATGAGGAAGTCGGGAGTGTCAGAAAAGTATGTAAGAGGGGGGCATGGCCAAGGATGAACACAGGATAGCAGCAGATTTCTTCAGCTCCACCAATTTCATTACACTGACAGGAATTAATTACTTAAAAATTAATTTTTGAAGTAATTTTCTTTCTAAATATATTTGTTTTATATAGTTCTTGAACTATATCTAAAAAAGAAAGGAAATTTTAACAATATTCCTGTCAGAAATCACTTTGGAAATTTTCTTGTCAGTTTATCAGTCTGAAATGAGTTCCAGTAAGACAAATTCTCAAGACTCCAGCATCAAGAAAGAACTTCAGTCTCTGATAACTATAATCCAGCAACTTACTGCTAAGATGGATAAAATGGATACTAAAATAGATACCTTCATAGAAAAACTACAAAACAAATAGACTTGTTACATATAGACCTGCAACAACAGAAGATCCAGATGACAGGCATAGAAGAAGCTGTGAATGACATGGAAAATAGAATCCAAGAAGAGGAAATCAACATTGAGTTTCTGCTGAAACAAAATACACATTTACAAACAAAGCTGGATGACCTGGAAAATAGATCTAGGCAATAACATTAGGATTTTTGGACTGCCAGAAAATATTGAAGGTAACAATATTACTTCTTTTTAACAACATGGCTCCCTAAAACTTTAGACTTACCAGAAGCATTCTCTTTTGGTATCGAAAGAGCACATAGATCTATAGCTAATACTAACTCTAACAAAAACTGTCCTAGATCAGTTATAGTTAGATTTCTATCATCTTTTGATAAAGAGATGGTTCTTAAATCTGCTTGGGCTAAAGCTCCTGTTAAGATTAATGAGACAACTGTGCATTTAACAATGACTATTCTTCCTTGGTAATAGCTAAAAGAAAAGTTTTTCTGCCACTAATAAGGGAGCTTAAAAAAGCACAGTTTAAAACATACCTTCTGTTTTCTGCCAAGCTAAAAATCTTCCTTCCCGATGGTCCTAACATTTTTGATGACTTAGACTCTGCTTTACTGTTTATCAAAAAAAATAAGATTTTGGATAAAATAGAGGAAATGGAATGGGGTAGTCCTTCATTAAAGAGACTGGCAACTGAAACTTCGTGGAAGACTTCAGAGAAGAAGAAGAGACTAAAAAACAAATGATTTGTTCTATGTTTTTTTTCTTTTTTTTCTTTCATCATTTTACTTCATTATTAATCTTTTTAAATATAGTTCCTGCATTTCCAGAAAGCCACAAATATTCTGAAAAGATTTAATCAAAGTTATTCTCTGTGTGCAAAGAAATGTTTTGTTTCATAACCAGTCAAAATATCTGAGGAACTAATAACAAGCTATTATTCAATTTGTTTCTCTTTCTGAAAAAGAGAAGTAAGGTCAGTAATTTGATACAATTTTTTCTCTTTTTTCTCCTTTTCTTCTTTTCTTTGTTTACACAATGTCATTCTATTTAGATTATGCAGTGGGTAAAGGGTGGGGAGGGCAGGGAGAGAAGAGTAATGAAAATATGATTAATAGAATAATAACATATTTATTCCTTGTAAAAAGTTTATATGTTCTTCAAATGCTATTCCTAATTATACTTTCTTGATTATACTGCTTATGCTTGTTTGTAAATAATCTGTCATGCTTTAACTAATAATAATTAGAACTAAATAATAGTAAATAATGTTTTATTTTTAACTCTATTAATATAAACAGTAAGTAATATTCCATTGTATATACTTCTTATAGCTTTCTCTTACATTTTTTTTATTTCTGCTTTACACTCTTTTATTTTCTACTCTCTTTTCTTTTCTTTATTCTTTCTCTTTATTTTTTTTCATATTAATATATAGAAATGCTTTTGATCATATAGACACAGTAAATAATAAGATTTGCATAAAAATTGAGTTGGGACAAAAATATTGAGTTTTATTACTTATTAATAACTTTGGGCTTAATTTCACTTACATAGAGGCTGTAATAACCTGTAAAATACATTGCAAAGGTTTTGTCATGTTTAGATGCATTTATACTGCTAAATGAATGTTTGTCACTAGTTTTTAACAAGTTTCCCGCCAAAATGTTAAGGGAGACAATCTGGGGTGTGGGCTACCTCATGAACAGTGTCCTTGAGTTGTTTTAAAAGCTTCAACTCTCAGAATTCTCACAGAGAAGCTGTAAGCAGTCAATTTGACCTTTGACCCAGATATCACAATGACACATCACAGATTCAGGAAGAACACTCTACCAGGAAGTAGAACTGATGCAAATGCGACTATGTGAAGGAAAATGAACTCTTTAACATTTAAATGTGAGTTATTTTATATAATTACTTAAATATCTATGTTATAATTCATAAAATATGTCAGTTATAATGATTTTAAATGATGCAGTTTCTTGTAGTAAGTAAATGTCTTATTTTAGAAGGCATAGAAAATGAAACATTTATTCAAGTGTTTTTGAAAATCTACTTGAATGCAGCATACTAATCTGTGTTAAAAACTTATGTTCCAAACATATACATTACTATAATGGTTCCTAATATCAAGATTATTTGAATGCCATTTGAATACAAGTGTATTATATTACATAGATGTATATAGTAGTATGAATAGTTTTTAAAAAAAAAAAACGTTTATTTTAGTTTATATGATGCTGTTTTATCAAATGTGTAGTCTTGTCTTGCTAGATAATTGAATTGAAAGCTGTTAATTTAAGTTAAATATAACCAGTATTAAATTGATAAGGTGGTAGCTGAGGTACTGCTGCTTAGGGAAGGGGGTTAACTTGAGTGGTAAATACTACTCTAAGTTGGAGTTTTTAACTCCAGGCTGGATGCAAGGTTTAATCCTTACATTATTTTCACTTGTTCATTGTTATATGTATATAGTTTTGACATCCACAATATATTTTGTACACTCATTGTCACTACAAACAAAATTGAATCCTATACAAAATCCCATAAGAGATTCAATAAATACAGCTATATTTAAATGTACACCTAAAGAAGGAGATGTAACATTACTTATGTTGTTATTTGTTATTTTGATCATAAGATTCTTAAGTTTTAAAAATGCCAAATGACATCTTTAAAAGGAATTTCTTTAAACATTAATGGATTGAATAATCCATGTAAAAGGTCAAGCCTAATAAGATACATTAATTTACATAAAGCCAACTTAGTCTTCCTGCAAGAAACCCATCTCTTGAAAAAATATTGATAAACTAGCCACAAACAAATATACAGTATTGGTTAGTTCAGAGCACACTCAGAAAAAAAGAGGAGTGGCTATTTTATGGAATAAAAGTATGCCCATTCCTAAAACCATTAAGTCTTATCAGGATGACAAAGGAATGTTTTGTATGGTTACAATACAAATTAATGGGAAGACTTACACTTTAATTAATGTATATTGGATACCTGGAATTGGTATTAATACAGTGAAACATCATCTTGATAAGATCATATCATTCTCTATAGGAGATATTATTTTAGCTGGTGACTTTAATTGTATACTACATGAAAGTGATACTACCACTATAGGAAAAAGAAGAATTACATCTAATGCAAAACATTTAAATGATTTTGTTAATTCTTATCATTTGAATGATATTAATAATCAGATAGATTCAAAATCATTACCATACACCTTTTTTCTAACAGATACAAAACTTATTCAAAAATAGATAGGGTCTTTATTTCTAACCAGATGGTAACAGATTTAATTAATTCCAAAATCATTTCATGTCCTATATCTGATTATAATTCAATTGTTTTTGAATTCATGATAAAAAATACTCATAATGTTCAGATCAAAAGGATACCAGCATACTTAACTCAACTAAAAGACTATAAAGAATATATACTTTCAGAAGTAAAACATTTTTAGACATAAATAATACTCCTGAAGTCTCCATTGTCTATGTTTGGGATGCCTTAAAATCATATCTATATGGACAAAGTATCAGATGGTATAATAATAAAAGGAAATCTTGGGATAAGGAATTGTTAGATATTCAAAGTAAATTAGACTCTTATAAACATAATAATAAAGAAAATATTATGGACAAGAAAGTTATTGAAGAAATAAACAAACTAAATGAGAAATACAAAGAAATTTTAACTCATAAAGTTAAAATAACTTTAGAAATACAAGTTTTGTCTTATTCAATAAGCCCCAAATACTTACATAGACTTAAAAATAAAACAAAAAGGTTGAATAAACAAAACCATATCAAAGAAATCTTTTCTCTAAGGAAAATAAGAATGTTTCTAGTATACCAGAAATACTAGATGAATTTAGAAATCACTTTCACAAAATTAACCATAATAACATTAACATGGAACCTAAAGATAAAATAAAGGAGTTTATAACCACAAACATGAATAAAAAGCTTAATAAACAACAGATTAAACTATTGGACAAAAGTATTTCATATACAGAGGTTATTACACAAATAAATAAGCTTAAATCAAACAAAGCACCGGTAATGATGGTATTATACCAGAGATATATAAAATCCTTTCTAAAAGTACATATCCATTAATACATAAGGTTTTTATTTTGGCCCAAACTGAGTTAATAACCCCCATCTTGGCAATATACATTTATTTTGCCAATTTTAAAACCTAATAAAGATCCAGCTAGATGTACTTCATATCGGCCCATCTCATTACTTAATGTTGATTATAAAATGTTTATGAGTATTTTTGCTGATAGATTGAAGACAATCATCCCAAGCATTATAAATATAGATCAGACAGGCTTCATTGTAAATAGAAATACTTTTGATAATATAAGAAGAACTTTAACATTAATTGATTTTGCAAATAGGAAAAAGAAAGATTTAACACTTATTAGTCTTGATATAAGTTCCGCATTTGATTCAGTAAGTTGGGACTATCTGTTTACCTTACTGAAGTGCACAAACTTCTCAGATGCATTTGTAAATCTAATTGAGCATTTATACAAAGGAACATTGGCTTATATTAAGGTAGGAACATATGTTTCACAAAAAATACCCATTTTTAAAGGTACAAAACAAGGATGTCCACTTTCTACACTATTATTCACTTTAGTAATGGAGCCTTGGGCTAATTTGATCAGAAACAGTACTGACATAGAGGGTTTTGAAATAGATGAAAATACAACATCCAAAATTCAACTTTTGCAGATGATGTTCTAATTACATCAGCAGGATCTAATTCTTCTATGCAGTCTCTATTTGATAAAATGATGAATTTTAAAAGTATTTCTGGTTTAATATTCAATGAAGAAAAAACTAAAATACTACCTATATATACACGAAAAAATATTCTCATTAGTGATTTTACTAAATATGTACCCAATTCAGGTCAGATAACTTATTTAGGTATAATACTATCTAAAGATATTAAATCTATTATAGATAATAATTATAATACCTGTTTTCTTAATATACAAAATCTTTTTAATACCTGGAATAATATGTTTTTTTACTATGGAGGAGACTTACAATTATTAAAATGATAATATTCCCCAAGATTTTATACTTAATACAATCAATAATACTTCCACCTACAAAATAATTATCAAGAAACTGAATACACTAATGTTAAATTTCCTATGGGCACCTAATAGACCTAGGATTGCATTAAAGAAACATACTAATAGCTGGTCTCAAGGGGGTATTTCTTTTCCAGACTTTAATTTATATACTATCTCTTCTATTGTAAAAGTTATTACTTTATTAATAGATCAGTCATATGTCACAAAATGGAAAGATTATTGGGAGCTAATTAGTATGCACTTCATGAAAATCTCCTTAACACACAAAAATATGATTGTAAATAACTCCATGTTATGGTTACTAAAAGAATTTTGTACTTCACCTATTACACCTAAACATATGGTTTGTTACCCATTAAATATTATTATTAGCTATCGTAACTTTATATTCATGCACCCTAAGTATAGGGAATGGAATTTTATTATATTCCCTATAATGTATACTCAGGGTATGCTTTTGTCATCTACTTCTGAAGGAACTCATTTAGCTATAGATAATGATCTAAAGTACTGGTATCAGTTGATATCTGATAATAAAGTTAAAAATCTAGATTTCTTAAAACAAGAATTTGATCTAAGAGAAACTTGCTGGTTAGTGGTTCAGACCTTTAGACAACATCTCATTAATAAAATAGATCTAATGTCTATAACAGTTAAAGAATCTATTCCAACACTGATTGATTACTTGATATTAAATTTACAACATAAAGTTTCTGATAAAGGTAAACTTTCATACATACATAAAATTGTCAGACAAGAAACTTTTTACAGTATAGATACATACTGGAATTATTTCACTTCTATTAATGGGGACCCACCAAATCAACAAGATAAACAATATATATTGGAATCTGCCTATAGAACTACGTCTTCCATTGTCTGGAGACTTTATACATGGAAATTTTTACATAGATCTTTTTATACACCTTTGATGATGAATAAAATAAATAATAAAGGTAATCTATGTAAGAGATGTAATGTAGAAATTAATGCTGACTGGGCTCATATGTTTTATGACTGTATAAAATTGAAAGAATACTGGAAGTCAATTAATGAATTTTTGCAGGCTCTTTTTACAGATAATTTCATTATTTCTAAATCTCTTATATTATTCAACACACCTGTACCTCAAAGTGTTAAAAAGGTTAAGCTTCCCTTGTTATGGTCTATTCTAGCAGTGACTAGGAAAATAATAACCAGAAATTGGATTTCAGATACACCTCCTTCGTTCAATGAATTTAAAAATGTTATGAATATAGTGTGCCATATGGAAATAAACACAATTAGGTCAAGAACAACTAGAAAAACATCTTATTATATTGTATGGGATAATTTACAAAATTTGTTAAAAAAATCCTAATTTCAATAGCATGGTATTTTAGTTTAATTAATTGATCTGATTGTAGTGGATGTCTTTGTAAATACTTTAGTTGTTTTGTTGAATGTTATAATCATATCTATTTTTAATTACTTGTATAAAATTGTTATGATATTTCTCTTGTATGTTAAAACAATAAACCTGTTTTGAAAAAAAAGAAAAGTATGTAAGAGTGATACAGGATGTGTACAAGGGTAGTGTGACAGTGGTGAGGTCTGCGGTGGGAGTGATGGATGCATTTAAGGTGGAGGTGGGATTACATCAAGGATCAGCTATGAGCCCTTTCTTATTTGCAATGGTGATGGACAGGTTGACAGACGAGATCAGACAGGAGTCCCCGTGGACTATGATGTTTGCAGATGACATTGTGATCTGTAGTGAGAGTAGGGAACAGGTGGAGGAGACCCTGGAGAGGTGGAGATATGCTCTAGAGAGAAGAGGAATGAAGGTCATCAGGACTAAGACAGAATATATGTGTGTGAATGAGAGGGAGGATAGAGGAATGGTGAGAGGATGCAGGGAGTAGAGGTGGCGAAGGTGGATGAGTTTAAGTACTTGGGATCAACAGTTCAGAGTAATGGTGAGTGTGGAAGAGAGGTGAAGAAGAGAGCACAGGCAGGATGGAGTAGGTGGAGAAGAGTGTCAGGCATGATTTGTGACAGACGAGTACCAGTAAGAGTGAAAGGGAAGGTCTACAAGAGGGTAGTGAGACCAACTATGTTATATGGGTTTGAGTCAGTGGCATTGACAAAAAGGCAGGAGTTAGAGCTTGACGTGGCAGAGTTGAAGATGTTAAGATTTGCACTGGGTGTGACGAGGATGGACAGGATTAGGAATAAGTATATTAAAGGGTCAGCCCAGGTTGGAAGGTTTGGAGACAAAGCCAGAGAGGCAAGATTACGTTGGTTTGAACATGTGCTGAGGAGGGATGCAGAGTATATTGGGAAAAAAGATGCTAAGGATGAAGCTACCAGGTAATAGGAAAAGAAGAAGGCCTAAGATAAGGTTTATGGATGTGGTGAGAGAGGACATGCACGTGGTTGGTGTGACAGAGCAAGATGCAGAGGACAGGAAGAAATGGAAACAGATGATCTGCTGTGGCGACCCCTAACGGGAACAGCCGAAAGAAGAAGAAGAATGGGCATTTGTGTGTATGTGTGTGCGTGTGTGCATGTGCGTGTGCATGTGTGTGTGTGTGTGTGATTGTGTGTGTGTGTGTGTGTGTGTGTGTGTGTGTGTGTGTGTGTGTGTGTGTGTGTGTGTGTGTCTGTGTAGCTATATGGCTATATATCTATGGGTTACTGACAGGTTGTTAAATGGCAAATTGTTGAACCCAGACTACACAGGTACAGCTGATTGAAAATCAGCTGCATGAATATATGCTGGCAGTTGTTATGTGCAAGATGCCTGTCAGTGGGGATCAAGAAATTTGGCCTTTCCCCACTTTAGTGCAATGTCATAGTTGGTCTATATAATTAGTAGGATATGAGATGCATGCAGCCCTGAACATGTTGGTGCTGATAGGCTTGCAACCCAACAAAATAACAATATTCATCTTTTTTTTTAATTGCTGGTCAATAAATTGTTCTTATTTGATGGATTTCATTTTCAATGACTTGTCATATATCCTTATTTTATACGCACGCTCATACACACACACACACACACACACACACACACACACACACACACACACACATAGATATATAGATATAGATAGAGATATAGTTGATCAAAGACTTATTTTGTCTACTCACAAGATGTAGATATATAATTTATTTGGAAACCAATTTAATGTAAAAGACATTTAATCTAATAACATTTTACAGAAAAGTGTAGTGGACTGTACTAAATTAATGCTGTTATGGGTTTGGGTATTTAAAATAGCAGAAATTTCACATGTTGTACTCCTAAGTCTACAAGTTTGTTTTTGTACATCAGCAGCGATTCACTCTTTGTTGTTTTGATGGTTTTCTCTGTGGTTGTGTGACCATGGACATAGAATATTACAGTAAGGAAAGGTTGTGGGAGAAGCTCCATATGGGGGTGCAGGGAGGACTATTTGCTGTATATGAAGTTTTAGATGAAATGTGATTCATTAAATAAATATGTTGCAGATTGTTTATTTGATTAATTTTAGATATTTTGTGATTACAAAATACTCATGCTTTGTGAAATAAGGCTCATCAACAGAAAAAACCTTGACTCCGGACCTACTGACAGTTGGGAACATGAGAGTAGAAGACATGCCATGAAACTGAACTCATGTTAAAGCCTATACTGGAGGCATATTGTTAACATACAGAGCATGTCCCCTTGCAGGTACCATGTTAAAGTCTGCCCCAGATTATTGCTGGATTGGGAGTTTGGTTAGAATTTTTAAACTATAGCTTGATTTCTTTATATAAAACCTCTTTATAAGAGATGAAATGACCGAGAGAAAGAGAGAGAGAGAGAGAGAGAGAGAGAGAGAGAGAGAGGTTCATACGTTCATAAGTTATTACTCTTAGTAGTTCTGGGTGGATGATTTGTAGCCTAGTTGAAAGCAATACCCAACAGATGTTATATAGAGGATTATGAGTGGGCTGGTTATTGTAATCACTTCATTATGGATGCCAAGAAATATGAATCTTGTATCCGTATTGAGAACACATAATGCAGGGTTATGATCTGCTGACCCACTCATAATTCATTGTAGTGCACAGAGATTTACCTTCTCCTTGTACAAAGAAATTAATCAAAATTAAGATTAAAAAAAAAAAAAACGTGATGCATTGTGCTAACTTTGAAAGCCATCAGTTAGGAAATTGTTGATATTTTACTTATTCTATGTGTAAGGGAAGCAATTTAACTCAAAATATTTTGTGTACTTCTGCAGACCTCCGTCAAAAACTGGAGTTAAAATGAAGCCGTTTTTTGCTCTGCTGCTGTTTACTGTTCAATGCTGTCTGTTTTTAGTGCAGATATGATGTTAACAGCACATGGAGAGTGTTTAGCAACTGTTTAAGCACCCCTATAAGTATTGTTAAAGTAGGGTTTCACACTATAGCAGTGCTGAACAAGGATATAATTTAGCTGTTTCTGAGCATAATCAGGGTACTCCCTGCACTGCATACATATTGTAGAACATTTAGGTAGCTGAGATCAACAGTCTTACAAAAACTGTACTTTGATACATACAAACAAAATGAAATATAGATTCTTCCAAGTAAAAAGAAAGTCTTCTGGTTTATTTCAAAATGCACCAACAACCTTGAACTCAGTCTTTCACTGCTGGAAAGAGACTCTGTTGGCATTTCTCTCTGAATTCCTCTGTTAGGAATGATTTCTAGTTTGTCTTTCAAAGTCTTCATTTGTTGTGATTGGGTTTTTTTGTCAAAGCCATTGTTCTGAACCCAAAGTCCTCCTTCACAGAGGGTAAGCCTCTCCGCTTGGACTTATTGAAGCCTTCATTTTACAGTACATTCACTATCTTATTAACAATCCTGATCTCACTAATATAGTCAGAGTTACCTCTCTCTGTTCTTAAAAAACAAGTACAGCTTTGCAGAAGCACTACTCATTTAAAGAAACAGCCCTCTGTTTACAATGCAGTCTGTATGCCATTGCCATATGTATAATTTATTTATCATCAGATCTTCATGACACTTTTACAGGCATTATATAAACATGTATTGTAAATGTTTCAGTCACTTGCACTCTTCCAAATGAGGGGACAACTACACTAAAATTACTCTCTCCTTTTTTCTGTCTTCCTCTCTCTCTCTATGAATATATATGTGTGTGTTTGCGTATGTGTATCTGTCTACACTGATGTCATTAACACTGACACACTCACTTCGACTTCGACAAGCAAACAAGCATCGACACTGCTGCTTGTGCACTAAGGCCAATGCTTGGTTCATGCAATTATCAAAACATGTTATTTATTCCATCTCCATGATTGCGCAATTCCCTGGGAAAGGACGTGTTCCATAACCCCAGGGATTGTCTCCATTGCCACACAACTGTTGACAATCTATAGTTGACCAAAGTGTGCCAACAATACATACGTTGATTTTAGAAAAAAAGCAACCAGTTCTAGGGAAGGGAAGCTATATATATATATATATATATATATATATATATATATATATATATATATATATATATATATATATATATATATATATATATATATCCATATCTGTCTATCTCTCTATCTATCTATCTATCTATCTATCTCTATATAGATATTTTTATAGATATAGTTAGATAGATATAGATGTATAGACAGATATATGTGTGTATGTATGCATATAGATGCAATCAGAATGGTTGCAGAATTTTTGTTGAATCAGAATGTGCAGATCACTTTTCATTTGATCTTGATCATCAAATGTGAATTGCAGTGAGAACAAATACTGGCCCACTGCAGGACTCATGGTACTACTAGTTCTATTTAGAATCTATTTAGAATCATAATCATAGGAACAAATCCACTACTCCCTAGTTTTGTGGCATAAAATGCTATATTTGTCCATGAAAAGATTCAATATTACTATAATTTTAAAAGATAAAAAAACAGGACTTTCATAGCTTTAGTAGCTACTTTTGGAAGAGTCAAAAACTGGACTGGATAAAAGATACACTGATGGTTCCACACCTTGTAGCATCCATTTTATAAGTAAATGTGCCCTGCAGCTGATCACCTTGAAAAAACAAATGAACAAACAAAAAGTACATGATGTGCTTAATTTAAAAGTTAGCAAAATGCATAATCTGCAACTGTTAAAAGTTAACATGTATGAATCTTATTGTTTCGATAATTAGTATATTTGCTATAATTATTATACAAAATAAGCACAGTGGTTTAAAAAGTCCTGTTGAAGTGACAAATGTAGGAAGAAACCAAAATATCATTTGTATTTATAGCATTATTTGTATACTATTCTGTATCACAAGTATCTGGTATTTTCCCTAATCCAGTTCTTGATCATATCCCAAAATATTATTTGTACAAGAGCTTCCCCATCTTCCCAAGATGTATTTTTAACCACAATAGAAAACAACATGAGCAACTAGGTGAAAGACCCATTCCCTGAGCTTCTGAGAGCTTTTCTACTGCCACGGTACTTGTCCATTGAGGGTAGGTTTATTAGCATGACAGTTATTCCAATTCAGTGACAAAACAAAGTCACAGTTAGATCATTACCAGCTCATTACTATGTCTCAGAATCAAACATTGTGCTGTCAGACCTGACTGTCCTAGTGTTCTCCATAGCAGACAATACATTGCATTAGGAATGGTAGCTGCCACACAGACAAAAACACATTCTCACACACATTCACACACAAACACACACACTCTCCTATACACTCCCCCATACACATCCACTTATCCACCAAACACACACATTTTCATTCATCCTCCAACACACACACACACACACACACACACACACACACACACACACACACACACACACACACACACAAAGCACATCCTGTCTCACCATGCCCTATATACTAGCCATACTGAGATCTCCTAGGCAGGTTCACACATGCACACACATACACATACATGCAGATACACACACACACACACACACACACACACACACACACACACACACACACACACACACACACACACACACACACACACAGATGCAATCCTAGACAGTTTTCCCATACACAACCACTTATCCACAAATAAGACAAACACTTATTCTCACTAACAGAAACACTACACATCTGCACTCATGGTCCAAAATGTGTGCACACACGCACACACACACACACACACACACACACACACACACACACGCGTGCAGACACACACACACACACACACACACACGCACGCGCACGTACACACACACACACACGCAAACACGCAAACACGCGCGCATGCACACACACACACGAGCGCACACACACACATGCGCACACAAGCACAGACACACACACACACACACACACACACACACACACACACGCAAACACACACGCACACAAATATTTTTTCAGCCTAATTCATGCCCCTACAGATACACACACATACACAGCCACACAGACATTGATATTTTCTCCAACCCTCTCAGATTCACTGGACTTATCTACATAATGAATACTCCCATAGGAGTGAAAGGAAGAATGCTCTGTTTTGATGGGACTGACATTTTCCTCCTAGAATAAAGTTTTACTACACCATGTAATTCTCTGAATCACTTAGCTGAACAAATCAAAAGCACATGATGGCAAGTTAACATTATCCTGGACTGCCCTGGACTACTGCATTAGCATGTGGTTTCACCTTTGAGATTGACCTCCATGCCATGGTCCTACAAAGGGAAAATATCATTGCAGATGACTGGTTTAAGAATCAGAAGGCCTACTACAATGTGATACCTTCTGAGATAAGGTTTCTACATTCTAATAAGCCTTTGTGAATCACTATAAGTATTGCAACATCATAAAAAAAGATTTCTATTTATGTGCTGGTTGGTGAACTACCATGAATCCATTGAATAAATGCAGATGAGTAGATATAGAGATAGATAGATAGATAGATAGATAGATAGATAGATAGATAGATAGATAGATAGATAGATAGATAGATAGATATATCTGGGATAAGAAGGGCTTTTTCACTTAACCAAGGAAACTCTGATATGTACAACAAACCCACTTTGCATATGAGTGGATGTACTATGCATGCAAGTCTGCTCAAAATGGAACTCATTATTATTTATTTCCTGTCTGCCTAAATAATTAACAGATGTACATTTGTGGGTCCATACCATATACAGAGATTGTAGACTGGTCTTTGGAGCTCTGAAGGCAATATTTTCAGATCTTATATTTGTTAAGATCTCTGTATACTGAAGGTGCCTGCATCACTGCATGCCAGATCACTTCATCATTATTTTTGGATTTTCCTGAGATCGGCAGCATAGATCTTCATTAACATTTTTTTTTAATTTGGGATAACAGCTTCTTGTTAAGGGTAGAAGAAATATAGAGAATGCAATGACTGTTTTAGGATTTTGACAGGGTTTCCCCATTCCCTTATTTCCCAAAAGCACAAAGTGATAAGAGCAGTAAGAGGTTTGATGACAGCATATACCCAAAGTAAGTGAAAAGTCTGGTCCTGCTCAGGACAGTCTGTAATATTTTCTTGCTACTTATTTGAAACAAAACTATGAAATATTGACCATTTTTGATTATAGCCATAGGTGCACATGTACTCTATACTTTTTGATGATCCTAGCATTTATTCAGATTGGACAGTAAAACAGAGAGGTTCTAAAAGTAAATGATCAATCTGCAATATAATATTTGCTGAAGGGGTAGCAATGCAGGCATATTGTAGTAATTCCTAATATTGCGTTAATTAAAAAAATGAATCCTTTAAAGATGAGCACTCAGTATAGTAGACAGCTGCCATATTGGAGCAATTTTCTACCATTGCCAAATTCACCTGTCACCCATGATTAAATGGTTAGGCGGTACTTATGGTCATCAGTCACAAGAGTGGATGATGAAGCACTTAAGCAAAATTAGAACTATTTAACAGAGGAGAAAAGAGGTGGTGTCCAATCACACACTCACAAACACACACACACACACACACACACACACACACACACACACACACACACACACACACACACACACACACACACGCGTGATACAGATGAACAATCCTATTCTCCAGGAGGCAATCAAGAGTAAATCATCACCTTGGTACCTAAGTCTGACCTTACTTTTGCTCAGCCATTGGTGAAAAATATTTCATTAAGTAGGGACCTGCCACATGGAACTGCTGTAACGAAACACAAATAATGAATAGTTTCAAAGTTAAATTGAAATAACACTATGCAAAGATTCTACGTATAACTGGTTTCATGATAATAGTTAGTAAAGTATAACAATCGCACCAATCATGCAACTCTGTGGTGAACTTCATTTGAATACCTACACTGAGGAAATAAAGGAGCTTAATACTGATGTAAATATTCATGTAAATGCCAGTCTGTAGATATGAGATATGTGCAGCTTAGCTTGGTATAACACATATACCTAACCTGTAGTTTACTTTCTTATCATATGCACAGTTGTCTTATGACTAACTTCTGTTGCTGTGTTTCTCATACTCACATGTTGCCTAATTTGTGTTTTCTTCATCATATACTGTAACCCTCCTCCTTTGGAGCATCAATCATGCCTAAAAAGGGCCACCTGACCAGCACATCTACCCACTTATGAAATAGCAAACACTAAACCTTTGCAAATAAAACTGGTTGGACAAATGATTTTCTTATGATTCAGTCCAGCATTCTGGAAAAAATACTGTACATCACTAGCTTACTTGTTATTATATACTTTGCCAACTCTTTATCATTTTGTGGGAGGATGTGGTTCTGCTCATGAATTGGAAGATGACAGATGTAACTCCACTTCAAATGTATGTACAAGAGAGACAAATTCTATAATCCAGTTAGTTTATCTATAGTTGTAGGGATACTCTAATCATATTTAAAACAATTAATAATGGCCTAATTGCTTTGAAGTCTCTATAATTATAATACAAAAAATAATTAGGGGGACTTCAAAGCAACTAGGACATATTTATTTTTCTGTAATTGGATGAGTGGACAGGCTAAAGATCCTTTTCAGCCAAGACTCAAGTTAGTACCACACTGGCAAACTGTTCATTATGTAGTACAAACAGCACAGTGATAGAGAAGTATGTGCAGTGATGGAGAGGTATGTACGATGATGGAGAGGTACGTTAGTAATCATGCGGCTGATATGTACAGTTCAGGGTAAAGTAAATAACCTGCCAAAAATAACAGTTGACTAAACTACAGTCAAGCTAACATTACACAGAATAAAGTAACTGTGCACTAAGGTAAAAATCAAACCCTCCCCCATGACAGCATCAGCTTTATTATAGGCATTGTTTCTGCTGTAGCTTTCTGTACCGCCTTGTCAGTAGTGCCTATGGCCACGCGCTGCTGTTAACTAACAGTATGCCACTTTTCTCCCTTTACCAGTTGCAATGCATTCATATTCCTCATAAGCAATCAGTGTTCTTATTTATTTTGCTTATTATCACATATTGCTTGCCTAGTTTTCCATCTCTCATGTCTCTAAGATATAAAATGCCTTAAAATGGCTTTAGATGTTTAATGCATTATCAGGTTAAAAACAAACAGTGCCATTCCTTCCTCTGTTGAAACCATGTGTACAACATATCAAAGTCAGAAACATGGCTACAGAATTGGTTAGAAATTTTACTCCTAATAAACAAACACAGTAATTGTTCACTAATTGCTTTCATCTCTAACTTTACTGACCAAAATCCTAAATGGATTGTTCGTGAATACCTGATGGGAAATTAAATCAAATTAATGAATGGGATGGTCTTCCAGCTCCTGTTTTTCTCAGCCAACAGTAACTGAAGAACTTAAAGCTATATTAAGTTACATTAGCCATAGTAATTCTTTTCTGCTTGGAGACCTTATCATCCATTTGAGTTATAAGACTAACTACCTTCCATTTTCCACTCTAGCAAACTACGATATCTGTCAAATGGTGATTGTACTAACATGCCCCAGTCTACTAATTGGAAATCAGAGTCTCTTTGTCTGGTTTTGCATGAAGTAGCCTTACAGATTCCATCCATCTTTAGTGGACTATCTGTTTCTAGTGCTTTCTACAATCTCTTACATATCACCTGTGCCAAGAAGTACAATAACTGTAAAACTATGACCTGCAATGACCTCAAGTAGGAACAGGAATCACAGCTGTTGTATGAGTTGGCTCCTACCAAACATACCTTTTGGAATTGTATCCAAAAAGTTGGTCTCATCAGACCATAACACATTTTCACACATGCTTTTGGGAGACCTGATATATTGTTTTGTAAATTTTAACCGGGCCTGGATGTTTTTCTGTGTAAGAAAAGTCTTCCGTCTTGCAACACTACCCCATAGTCCAGACATATGGAGAATAAAGGAGATTGTTGTCACATGTAGTACACTACCAGTACTTGCCAGAAATTCCTGCAGCTCCTTCAGTGTTGCTGTAGGTCTCTTGACAGCCTCCCTGACCAGTTTACGTCTTGTCTTTTCATAAGATTTGGAGGGATGTCCAGTTCTTTCCAACATCACTGCTGTCCCATATTTTCTCCATTTTTTGATGACTGCCTTCACTGTGTTCCATCGTATATCCAATACTGTAGATATTTTGTGTACCCTTCTCTTGACTGATACCTTTCAACAATGAGATCCCTTTGATGCTTTGTAAGCTCTCTGTGAACCATGGCTTTTATTGTAGCAGGCAAATGAGTAAATGGCAGGAAAATCCTACTAGGGCAGCCGAACTTTATTTGGGGTTAATCAGAGTCTCTTTAATTGATAGCAGGTGTGTACCCAAGAAGACTGAATGCTGTAATTAAATCAAAAGGTGCTTCAGCAAAGTATTAGTTTAAGGGTGTGCACACTTATACATCCAGCTTATTGTACATTTTTTATACTTTTCCCCTAACAGATTTGTTTGTTTTTCAATTGAATTGTATAGGTTATAGGCCACATTAAATGTGACAAAGGTTTTGAAATGATTTATTGTGGTCTCATTTTTATATATCATAAAAAGCTGCTATTTTAACAGGGGTGTGTACACTTTTTATATCCACTGTATATCAGATAAAAAATGAGAAATGTATTGATGAGATCCTCAGAAATGTATACACGGGTTCTACTTTGGTTTAATCTTCTATGCAAAGTTCAGATATTTCCCACTCTTTACCATCAATACAACACAATGCCAACTCTGTGGAAATAAGCAATAATAAAACTCATACCAAAACAGCTTAATCTGGAAAGCCTCCAAGACTTTTGGCCACTTTCAGTCATATCCAGCCTAGGCAAAATCTTTTAAAAAAATTATCTTCACCAAACTTGAAGAACACATCTAAAAATACAGCTCCCTTTTCAATACACAAGCAGAGCTTGTGAGTTGGCTGTAGTGCAATGACTATCCTATAGTTTCTCACCAATGATATTTTCATGAACATTGGCAACTAAGTTTTAGCAGGTATTCTCTTCATCAGCCTGACTAAAACACGGACTTGTTGGATTATCATTTTGAATTACATTCTTTTATCTCAACTGGAATTTGTCAATAATCTTTGACATAGTTCAGAAACTTCCTGGAGAAAAGACACTTTGAGGTCTAAATTAGATCCTCCTTCTCTCCTTCCTTATCCTTAATTAAAAGAGTACCTTAATGATCAGTTTTATCCCCTCTACTGTTCTATTTATTAATCATCTACCAGTGGACCTCACACAGCTAAATACTATTTTACACACAGACAACATGGTCACTTACAGATTCAATCCTTCCTCTTCTATCATCAAAAGAGAATTTGAAGAAGACCTTTCTCTTGTTTCTGTCTACTCAAAAATAAATTTATACTCAATCCCAAGAAGACCAGTTGTGTAATATTTGGTACCAAACAAAAACATTCCACTTTCACTACTCAATAGGACTTTCAGCTTATCAACCAACTATCCTTAAAAACAACCACTCTTCAAATACCTAAATATCTGAGGTGACCAAAAACCTAAACTTTTAACATCATGTCTCTACCACTAAAACAAAAGTCATCTCAGTCCTTTTCTGATGTAAAAGAGGTCCCTCAAGTCTTGCCCATGTGATCAAAGCAGCCAGGAATGGAGGGGTTTTGATTGCACAACTAGAATATGACCTCCAAATCATGCATAATGCTATTGTGGAAAATCAGACCTCTCATCTCACCACAGATAGTAATATCTGTAGATATACCTCATCTGCCCTAAAAGTAGAACATCAATGCACTGCAGTGTCCTGCAAAGGGATTAAACAAAAGTGCACCCTACTCTTTGTCTCTCTTTTCTGTAAAGTTTTAAACTTGCAGACCATCCCCTTTTTGGCAACAGATACAATACCTATACAATAAGATTACAATCCCAAGAACTCCCTCCTCCTCCGCCATTAGAGTAACTAAAAATATATTACCTAAAACCTAAAATCCCACTCCCATAAAATCTCTCCTCCCTTAATTAACTAATTAATTTACTTGCATTTGTTAAAAAGGGTTGAGCACCGATCCACACAGTTCTTTTGTAGACTCAGCCTTGGAGCAGTCTTTAGTTAACTGACTTGCTTTGAGTTAAACAGTAAGGAGATGGAGGCAGAAGTAATCAGACTCTGGGCCACAGGGGGCAGATAGCTAACAGCTCATAGCTTTTATTACCCATAGAAATAGACTTCACAGTACTGATCACAGATTCTCAACACTAACCCCCCTTATATGGGAATCTCCTCCACTAAAGACAATCACTTGTTTCCTACCAAGACTTCCTTAGCCATCTTAAAAAAATAATCATAAAGCCTCCTGTTAGTGCTTTAAAATAATAGCACAGCATAATTAATTTCCTTCCCTCTACTCTCTCATTTTTTCATAGTATACTCTCTTATTCTTCCCATAAAGTGTCTACCTATTGCATTAGCTCTTCATTTTACTTCACTTTCCTTACATTCTACATTAACGTTTCCTTGTTTTCTGCCATCCTCCCTAGTTGTTTCTGCTAGTTATAGCCCTGATAGCCTGCATATATATCATTCTTCACCACTCATCACTATGCATGTATCCAGTTGAATATTTCTGTTTTCTTATCTTCCCTCAAGGTAAGCTTGAAAATGACCCATTTGTATCAGTCTTCTGTCTTGGTTAACAATGACAATTAAATAAATAAAATAACAAACAAATGAAATAATAAATAAATAAATATATGCATACAAACATACATTTACAAATGCATGGTTTTCTGTTGAAATGTCAAGGACTGCCGTTGTGATAATGTGAGCAAAAAGACTAAAAACTTATTTTTTTAATAAAATATGTGTGCATAAATATGTGTAATAAAGGAATGGAGGTTAGAAATGGAGGTCTCAGTCCAGGTGTATTGGGGTGCAAGGGTTCAGTTTCATATGCATAAATACTTGAATGGCATTATTGTAGGTTTTGAGACTTGCTGTGATACTTTGGTGATCTTACTTTCTCTTTTTTTTCACACTGAAAGACTCATACTTGTTAGTTTCACACTGGGAACCTATATGTAAATATGTACACATTTGCATACATGGTGTGTAGATATGTATACATTTGCATAAATGGAATGTATATGCTTAGTAAAGAAATAAATGAACATCGATACTAATGTATTCATGTCATGTGTGGACTTGTGCTTGTTGAATTCCCAGCCATCAAAGTGATACTGAAAAAACAGAATCCAAACCACACAAAACAAAATATTTTCTTCAGCAAACACCTATAAACAAAGCAACATCACTTCAAATGATATACAAAAAAAAAATAAAAAGGTGTTTTTTTTTTTTTTTTTTTTTTTTTTTTTACAGGAAGACTCTGTTCTACCTACACACCACCATTTTGTGGGTTGAAGACATCCCCACCCTCCCTTACTTGTATAACACTATGTTCATACAGCTATGGTGAAGTCAGTAAATCTATGAGTTGTGTTGTTTCAGAATAACACAGCTCATTTTCAATCTAAGTGATGGTCCTGAGATTCACTACTGAATCACTTCAGTATAAATGACTTTCAGTAACCTTATAGCATTGGCATGGAATTTGATATAATTGCTGCCACCAAAATTCTATGTTCCCAAAGAAAGATACCACAATGTCTTTATGTAAGCAGCAACTAGGAATGGTATTATTCTTTCACAGGTGCTTAGATAACATAGGTTACCTGGATAGATCACGTTGAATTAATATTACCAAATGCTTCTCATGTGACACGCTTATTATATGCAAAGACAAGTAAAGAGTGCATACTCAAGCATTTGGAAAATGGCTATTAATCAATGCACTCTCAGCTGTTAAATAAAACTACAATCCAGTATAGATGAACCCAGGCATGACAGAAGTGTATCCATGGTTTCATTTCACTAGGACAGCAATATAGGATTAAGCAATTTCGCCATAAACTTCTTCAGAATCAATTACAAATTCAAAAACGTCCTTAAATAGACCACCCCCAATAATCACATGGCGTGAAAGACCAGTAAACAAACTACAATTTTATGACAAAATACTAATAATCCATATAAAAGAAAACTAACAAAACAAATCCTAATATAAATGCTTGAAATAAAAACATAAATATTCATAAGATAACATTTACACCACATATGACATAAGCCTTAAAATGCTTCCAATCCACAAATTTTCATTGAGACCGGGGGGGGCATGGCATTCAATCGTATTTGCCATCTCAACTCCATTTCCTCTATGACATCTCCCCAGGGCCCCCTTAGGTCTTTGAATATGTGTTCTAACACAAAAAAACAGAAAAAAATGGTCAGGATGTTTCATTACATGCCTAGTCAGTGCATTATTCAAATGACCTTTCTTAATGTCCATAACATGTTCATATATGCGCTCTTTGAATTTTTTTTTTTGCCCACATAACAATGTCGACATTTTTGACGTGATGCTACATAGACCACTTCATAGGTGTTACACTTACTAAAAGATTTAGATATGATAAATCTATTGTTCACTATTACATGGTCCTCCTCCAGAACCTCCTTACATTGTTTGCAAATACCACATTTAAAAGTTCCTGGTCTTTTACTACTCTGCTAGGGTTCAGAATGTCTGGTATAATGTCCCAGATACTTTTTAATTGTCTTCCTCCTTCTGAAAACCACTGTGGGTTGTGCCCCCATTTTGTTGACCACATCCTTGAAACAAGGAAAAAATTTACCAATTCTTCACCAAAATGTTCCTGATTTGATTTGCCTCCATACAATACTCAGTAAAGAAGGCCATCCATCCAGCCTTGAGATTGCTTTTTCAACTTTTCACCATATCAGAAACAGATGTGGAAGAAGAATTTATTAAAGGCACAATTTCACCCCCATTCTTCTTTCCACTATGCTATTACATATAGTGGACACTAGAATAACCCCTCATTTGAAACATATTGCTATGCTTTGCACATTCACTTAAGAAATTCTCATGTTGATAGATCATTCGGGCTGTTCGAATATACTGACCCTTTATAATCGATATTTTTGATGCAGTGGGTGATTGCTCTCAAAGATGTAATAACCAATTGCTATACATTGGCTTTCTGTAAATGGTGCTAACCCCACATTCCCCATTATAATCTTTTGAAATAGTAACATCCAAATAGTTCATTAAATCAACATTGTATAAATAAGTAAACTTTAGAAAGACGTGATAGAACTGATGAACTCTATAAAATTAGAGATCTCTCCTTCTGGTCTGTCCCACACAATAAATATATCATCCAAGAATCTGAGGTATAATATGCCTTTCCCATTGTAGCAGGACAATATTCACAAAAATGGGGGCACAAGTGGCCACCATTGCTACACCTTTAATCTGTTTGAAATACTGGCCTTCCAAAAAAATAAAATTGTGTTTCAAGTTTACTTCCATATAAGAAAACAAAACATTGATTTCATTATTGCTACATTTGGTACATTCACATAAAAAGTCATGGAACCATTCCAGGCCAAAGTCATGTGGTATTGCATTAAACAATACAGCTACATCGACAGTAAAAAAATATAATCTTTTGAAAATTTCAAGCTTTTCATTTTTAGTATAAAATCCCAGTAGTCCTTACATATGTGTTCAAATGTGTCCAAACAATTTTTTAATTTTAAATCCACATACTTGCCAAAGGGATTGGTTTTTGATTTTCTGGCATTCACAATGGGTGTCATTTGTGGATCAGTGGTGCTTTTATGTATTTTCGGTATCCCAAAAATACAGGGTACCTCCGGATAATGCACATGCAAATAATAACATACATCTGGGGAAATTTCGTCCTGATCCACCATGTCCTGAAGCCAAAAATCAATTCTGTGATATGTCAGGTTAATATAATTCAAAGAAATTTCTTCATATTGTTCACAATTAGTAACATAGCACAACATTTTGCTCAAATGCTCCTCTTTATTCATGACACCCATCCCACCTCCTTTATCAGGTTTCATAACCCTGAAACGTTTGTTTTTAGCTAGTTCACACAATAAAAAAAAGACTCCTTCTCACTCAGGTTCCCCAAACCCCTTATTGTTAAATGTAAAAGCCTCCAAAGATCTAAATTCAAATTCTACTAACTTTTTAAAAATAATCAGAGGAAGTGCAAGAGGGGGGGTTGGAAACACTTTTCCCCCCACAAACAATTTACCCCCCTGATTATCTTCATCAAACCATAAGCTCAAATTTAGCTTCCTAAGAAACAACTTCAGATCAATCATTAAACCATCTATTTTAAAACTCAATGAGGGAACCAACAATTCCCCTCTGTTGAGTAAATTTGCGTGTTCCACAGTGCATAACACATTACTATAATTGTAAAGAGAGAAGTCACCTGCTTGCTTATAAATCAAAATAGGGCCTTCTTCAAGGCCATGATTGATAGATGCATTCACATCATCCGAACCAAAAGTTATCTATGCCACATTTGTTGATTGCAAATGTGCTGGTTCTGCCAATGTGGAGCTTGTTGTTTCTTCGGAGAGTTGTAGGGTAAATCCATTTGTTTCTCCTTTCATTTTTTGATGTGTTCTAACCTTCATACTTGATTCTCCCCTAAAGGGCAATTCTCCTCACTTCCTTCTTCTATAGCATCATCTGTTGATCCGCATCATTGCTGTTCTTTTGATTTAATTGGTCCCTGTTGGTTGCCATGGGTTTAGGATACACCCTTCCTTCAGCGTATTCTAAGCGATCTCTTTCAAACTTTTTTTTTTCTTTTTAATATTCTGAATGTCCTGATCCACTCTTTTATATAATTCCTTATAACTGGCCTGATGTTGAGGGAACAACAAGTCTTTAGTGATGACATTGTCCAGTTTATTTGCCTCATTCATTAATGCATCTATTTTCTTCTGGTTGTACTTTATAAGGCACTCCAACAGTTTGCACCCATTGCGATCAGAAAACGCCATCAATTCTACATGTAATGGGGAACCTGTCTTTATCCCATTCGGAAACTTCCACAACTGAAGACCTTTCGGGATTATCTTCACTTTAATACATTCCCAAAGGTAAACATTTTCTAATTGTAATGTGCAACACTTAAAAATAACTCTTTCAAAAAAAATGAAAGTCTCCTTAATAGTGGGTGTGTTGCCATATGCACCGCAGTTGCCAAAAGTTAAGGATGCCTTAAACCACTGTTTAAGCATATCAGTGGTATTCAAATTGTCATTGCTGACTTCATTTGGATTCACAACCATGGAGGGAATCCTTCTTTGCCCAGTGGCTATAAGGCAGGATGGTGTTTGAAGAAATCCACTGTCCATATTACACTGACAGTTGCATTTTTGCTGGATGGAATTCACTTTGGTTGTTAAATCCTGTACTAGTTTAGTTAAAAGTCCAACACTTTGAGTAATTTTCTCCATGTCACTCCCATCAGGAACCAGGTTAGCCATACTAAGATCCACAGTTCAATGACACACCAAAATAAACACAATCTAGTACAGACAAACCCAGGCATGACAGAAGTGGTTTTATTTCACTAGGACATCAATATAGAATTAAGCGCTTTCATCATAAACTTCTTCAGAATTAATTACAAACTAAAAAAAAACCATCCTTTTATACCTTATATAGACCACCCTCAATAATCACATGGCCTGAAAGACCAATAAACAAACTGCAATTTCATGACAAAATACTGCTAGTCAATATTAACCCCTGGTCCGAATGAAAAATTGTCAACTGGAAACATTTTAAGGCTTAGGTCATATGTGGTGTAAATGTTCATCTTATGAATATTTATGTTTTTATTTCAAGTATTTATATTAGGATTTGTTTTGTTTGTTTTTTAATATGGATTATTAGTTTTTTGTCATGAAATTTTAGTTTATTTATTGGTCTTTCAGGCCATGTGATTATTGGGGGTAGTCTATTTAAGGATGTTTTTTGAGTATGTAATTGATTCTGAAGATTTTTTTTTCCAAATATTTTTTTTAAATTTAAACACATGAAAATATTACAAACATTCTAATGTAAGTTTTGAATGAATAACTATATACAATATTTACATTTGTCTTAATATAAAAAATATTTCACAAGGAAGAAATAATAAAACTATTTGTTTACCCATATACATTCAGAATATTTAAATAACATTCAGTCAAAATTATAAAGAATGAGATGTTTTGAGAGTTTCTATTAAACCAAGAACTTTGATCCAAGGATTATCAGGCCATTTCCCGGGGTGAGTTCTTGTTTCCTTGACTTTTATTTCTGTGAGAGCTGATTCTTCCAATAATAATAAAAACTCTTCAAAAGTGGGTGGTGCAGATGATTTCCATTTTCTAGTTAAACATTTTCTAGCCACTGCTAAAATAGTCAAGAGGAGATAAAAGTTGTTTCTCATCATAGAATTCATGACATTTACATTCAATAGAATTAGGGGTTTGGATAAAGTAAATGTATCTGAAAATAAAGCTTGACAGAATTTACCTAGGTCAACCCAATACTTATTAATTTTATTACAACCATAAATGGCGTGTTCCCAATCAGCTGAACATTCCATAGAACATCTCCAACAAACAGCAGTGGCAGATGATTGTATTTCAGCAACTTTATTGGGGGGTATAAAAAGCTCTGTGTAAGAATTTCCACGTAAAGATTTTCCACATTTGTAGATTAGAAGTTAATTTCACAGAGTATAATAGATTGGATCTGACTTCTCGGGATAAAGTTAAAATTTAACCCTTATCAATACATTTCCAGAATTTGTGTTTGGGTATAGTTTTATAGTTTATTAGAATTTTGTAAAGATTAGAGATTAAGTTAGGCCAATTCAACTTGTTGTATATCAGATTTTTGAATATGAAAAATCATCTTAGGTTTAGTTTTAAATGAATAGTTATCTATTATTCTACAAAGGTCTTGACCATGAGAAAGAATACTATTTAAAATAATCGAATCAGAGTCTGAGATATTATATATTTTTTATTTCATGGGTCTGTAATACTGTTAAATCTTTTATGCAATGCTCCCAACAAATTAATTGTTTTGAATCCCAGTCTTGAAAGACATTTTTATAGATTCTGTTGGTATAATTTTTAGTAATCCTGAAGGGAATTAATAGATACCACCAGAGTTTTACATCTAGATTTAAATTTATAAAGGTTCTGAAATTACTATAAATATGATTTATTATGTTTATGAGTTAAGAACTTTTCCTAAGCCATTGGTTAATAGTCTGTAGAGGAAAGTTTTGAATTTGATTGATACCCTACAGATGGAACCAAACTCTTCCTAACTATCATAGTTTATATATTGTTATTTAACTACAAATGTTTTTATCTGAATCCTTTTTGTCAGGCTGAATGTAAATACTGTAAATAGTTAATAAATGTTATGAATGTATTAAATTATTATGTTATTTCATTAAAATAAAAATCATTTGAGTAAAAAAAGAAGGGAATGAGTATCTGATGCCAGCTCACCCATCCTTGGGCAGAGGGAGGCTGCCTAAGCCTACTGAAATAACAGTAGTAAGAGCTGTGCGAGCTGTATATCGCAAGTAGTATTTCTTTTAGTTGGGAGGCTGTATATGTCCAGAAGTCCGTATGCACCTCCCATAGGTAGCAATTGCAGAACTCACTAGGCTACTCTGGGTGGAAGGGGATTAGGACACCCTCCACTGCCACACTCTGATGCCATACCTACTTCTTTGATCTCCTTACTGGCTTTGGATGGGGATTAGGCTGAGCTTGGGAAGGGAAAGGTGGGTCCATAAAACCATGTAATTATGAAAGAACTTTGAGAAGGGGAGCAAAACAAAATAAAGTGGATACATCAGTTTACAGTTACTGACCCTAAACTTGGAATAATTATAGCAGGCCCGTTACACTGCTCATAGAATTCAACCAAAGAATAAACATGTTAGCAGAGGCCTTCATACTGAATAGGATAAGAGGCTTATAAATTGTATGTTTTGTCACTGTAACTGTTTCCATTGGAAATGGATGGAGATGCGATGGTAATTCAGATTAGCGTATAAGCAAGAGCATCTGCTGCAGCTGGCCATTTAAAGATAGAAGTGATAAGTCTTTTCCTGCTCAACTTTCTTTCAGGGAAAGAGTTGGGAATGATGTACTGGAAGAAGTATTGCTGAACTTTGTAGTCATGATGGACACTGAAGCTCAGAGTGGCAGCTGTACCATATGTTCAGGCAGGTTTGGGATGCATTTCCCATCCTTAGGCCTGGTTCAGGTCATTCTTAGCTCATGATTCACTTCAGAAAATGATCAATAGAGATCTAAACCTCTTTTTCAACTTCAACAGAAGGTTATGGATGGACAGGTATATCTCAGAGATGATACTACTGCTCTAAAACAGACTCCCACATAAAACAAAGCTCATCCCTGTTCATATTCAAGTGCATCTTGGATCTCTGGCTGGATAATCAAAAATTTACCCCAGGACTTTTTCTCTGTACTACTAATGGACAGATGCAGATCCTAAATGCTTTGTCCCACACATGAATCCCCTCCAATTATCTATAGTATAATCCCAATTATTCTCACTAGGGATAATGTATAATTATCAACCATGGGAAAGGTAAGGTCAAGCTAACACCTAATGGGATAGGTTAAAGTAGCGTAACTAAGTTAAGATGAGAGGTGCAACTGCCCTGGCTGCAAAATTGGCAAGCCATCATCCCAATCACTTTTTTAATGCAATACCTACTTTTAAAAGCCTATATTGCATTTCACTATCAAACCTACGTCCTGTAGCACTCCGTGTTTAGTCTAAACTGCACTCCGTGTTTAGTCTAAACTGAAGCAATAGTTTGCTATAGTTTAAAAGTAAAAACAGAAACTTTTTCTAACTAAAACCAGAGTGTTGTAAATATTCATGGAGGGTATAAAACATAGCATGCAGTCTGCTGCAGTTTAAAAGAAGGAGTTTCCTTTTTTTTTACTCACTTAAATGTGAAGAAAAAGGGTTGGGGGTAGGAAACAGAAATGAGACCTGAATGGCTGGGGTAGGAGGGAGGGTTGGTATGTTGTGCACCTGGCTAACTAGTTGATGTGCCAGTAGAAGGAACAGACTTTTTTGGTCCTCACTTGAAGAGCTTGGGTGGGAGGGGGGGCAGGGTGCACATGGATCAGCTACTGCCATATTGTCTGCAAAAAAGTATCCTGCAAGTTCCTAGAGGTCAATGTTGTTGTTTTGCTCTTCAGTGGAAGAGCTTGGGGGGGATGAAGCACTAGTTTGTTGGACTGGCACAGGCTGCTGGTTGAGCCACATACAGTTCTTACTGGTTAATTCAACCACCAAAAGGAAAATTGGCTTAGGGGCATTTTACGTGCCTCATCTCCAACACAACCTTGATTTCTAACTTATAGAGATGGGCTTCTTATTCCATCCATGTGGAAAACCAGCTTAGGAATGCACATAGGTTATGGGTAGTTGTAGACTCACAAGGGGAGGACAAACTGCAGCAGAAAATGCATATTCCTAGTTTGGGCCACTGACCACTATGAGATTTCCAGAAAAAAAAAAATCAGTGTGAAGTATGTGACTGCATCTTCATTGGGCACTTTTTGCAAATAATTGTTTTGTTTTTTTTTTTTGTTTTTTAGTGATATGTTTCTGTTAAGCATAGTGAGTAGTTAAGGGCATGGCAGAGTTGAGCTTTATCAGCACACAGTGATTTCATATATGTTCCTCCACCTAGATCAGATGAAAAAAAAACATTAAAACATCCCCGGGATTCACGAACCTTGCGCCAGGCGCACGCATGGCGTAGGTGCCACAACGCCAGACATGGCCGCCGAGCGATTCAGGTACGATCCAATTCCACGTGCACCATCGGCATGTGCCTGAATTGCGCCGCCTCTGGCGTAGGTATGTTAAACACCCCATGTGCGGTGTTGCACCATGCAAATGAAGGCATGTAGCGATTCACGAAGTGGCGCAGGCGTAGCATAAGGGCACGGCAATGTAAACCAAAAAAAAACGTTTACATATATCCAAACATGACATAGGAGTAACGGAAGGCTGTCAACGTCAGGTGTCATACTGGTGCAACATGCCAATGGCGAAAGACACCGAGAATGTCAAAAGAAAACATGCAGAAAATGTAAATAATGACATAAATGGTATGTACGCAGAAACCACAGCAGAACCCCAGGACATGTCCGCGGAAGGTGCGGAACAATGAAATAATATGACAATGTCATAAAAGAGCAGTATAATACACATCAGCTTCACAGCCACAATATACCATAGTATGCATGGAAAGCCACAACCACAGCCCAAGGGTTGCCAAGGAGTGGCGGCAGTGTCTGGCGCCATAACCATGTATTACTAGTCAATGCCATGCAAATGAGGCAGATAATACTGAATCGCAAAACCCCGCGCGTAAGGCTGCACCAAACGGCGCAGCGGTAATACACCGAGGAGTGGCCTAGAGGGAATACATGTCAATCGCAGAGGGGTGTGCCACTGTAGGAGGAAGCACATTGGAGCCCAGCAAACATGGGCTGTACAATGCACATCACAGCATCAGGACCAGCGTGTGAGGAAATAGATGCGCTGAGAGTACACAATGCGCGCACAGATGCATGTGCATGAGGATGACTACGTTCCCCAACCCAGTCATGTGACGGCCGCCCGTCAACAACCACGGATACAGGAAGGTGATGCGGAGAATATGAGGAAATGCGGAAGCAGTGTAATTGGAGTCGTAATGAGCAATCAACACCAATCAACCCACGAAGGGCAATCGGCGGCAGCTGACAACTCTGCATGCAGAATCCCGCAAAACGGGAAAGGGGAGGCATATGAATGCAAAGAAAGTAGGGGATGTAGCAGAATTGCAAAGAGCGAAGAACCGATACAGCACAGCCAAGTAGAGAGGTACCATAATGGCGGCAGACAAAATGCATAATATGCCATGTGCCTGCAGGATGCACTCCAGGCAATAGTAGGTGCAACGTGCAGAAACAGTAAGGTAAGGTGTAAAGCTAAACCAATGCAGGCAAGTGTAATGTAACACCAAAGGCAACAGCGTTGCAGTGCCAACGGTAAAACACGGAAAATAATCCACAGATACGGCCGCACAGACACACCCAATGACATCACCGGGTGTACAGCACAACAGTATAAAGTGCGAATGCACACAACACACAGCGCGTATTCCCAAACGCTGCACTTTAGGGTGTAAACACACGGGGAACTTTTAAAATGTATATGTTGGGTGCCGCCATGGCCGTGATGCATCGGCATGTGTCAGAGACAGACGGAGTTGCGGAGGAGGGTGCTGACAACTACCGTAGGCCTCAGAGGAGAAGGAGAGTGTTCAGACCAAGGGTAACCTACCAGGGGCTTCAAGACCTGGAGATAGTAGAGCGTTACAGGGTGGACAGGGACACGTTACAGCAAATAGTGGAGCTGTGCCGGCCACGCCTGAGAACAAGAGACAACAGAGGAGAGCCCATCCCAGTGGACACAAAGGTATGTGTAAGCTTGCGAATACTGGCAACAGGTACCTTTCAAAGGCCAACCGGGGATATAATGGGCATCTCACAGGCATCAGCATCCAGGGTACTACACCAGTTTCTGGATGCCATGTTACGACATGCCCATGAGTATATATACTTCCCCAGATCTCAGGAGGAGTTGGCTAGCAATATGCGCCACTTCCACCGTGTGGCACAATACCCGGAGGTACTGGGTGCGATAGACTGTACGCACATAGAAATCAAGTCACCACCCAGGGAGCAGGGTAGACGCTACATAAACCGCAAGGGATTCCCCTCCATCAATTGCCAGGTCGTGTGCAATGCACAGGGCATTATCATGGATGTGTGTGCTGGCAGCCCTGGAAGCTACCACGACTCCCATATCTGGCATGCCTCACAGCTGTATCAGGTATTCGCCAGGGGGGACATCACACAAGGTCACCTTGTGGGGGATGCTGGCTATGCACTGGAGCCGTGGATGATGACACCCATCAGAAATGCACACACACACATGCAAGACCGCCATAATGAGGCACACGCACAAACCAGAATAATCATAGAGCGTGTGTTTGGGATGTTGAAATCACGGTTCCGGTGCTTGGATACATCCGCTGGAGCCCTGCAGTACTCTCCAGGCACATGTGCCCACATATTCATAGTATGTGCAATGCTACATAATATGATCCTGTGGAAACAGCTGCTGCAGGGACATAATGGTGTAGGGCCACCAAGCCCGCCACAACTGCCAAGGCAAGCACAGGCACAGAGCGTTCAGCGCCATGAACACACTGTGCCAGCCCCAGTAGGCAGACGGAGGCGTACCCAATATGCCTATGCCTTGGCAAAGAGGGAACGTATAGCACATACTCTTACAGCGTAGGCCCCATGGACTGACACCTCCCTACCTGCACACACAGTGAAATGGACGGCACACAAACATGGCCGCCCGTAATGTGTACCGTATGGGCAGTCCTATGTGTGACTCCAACATAGGTAGCACCCAAACACTGCACACCCAACAGCCAGCGGAGCATGGAACGCCAACACCTCAACTGTACGCGGGTCCTACAGCAGACGGCGTAGCCGTATGCTGCCACATTCGCCGCAAGGTGTATACATATGTACATATGTGCATACACAGATATGGAGATAGATATCATTACACACGTAGAAATATATGTACACATACACAGATAGAAAGTACAACAGGTAAAACAGGGAATCACAGGGATGCAAGGTGACAGAGAAGTAAGATGCGAAATCTCTACATAGTAAACATAGTGAACGACAACCCGAGTATCCGGGAGGGTGGACAGAACAGGGAACGCCACCCATGGGAAGGTCAACCTACCTAAATGCATATTCGCGAGTTGGGATGATCGCCAGGCCACGGTACAGTAACAGGACATGTGCGGGAAATATTCTTAGGATATGAGGGTGGAGGTAGACACCGCCGCCGGTGATGCGGGCAACGTAGGTACTGTGTGCAACCGTCCCTCATGACAGCGGCAGTATGTGTATGTGTGAGGTGAGGGTGTCGTGTGTTCCGCTGTGCGAGTGTAATGTGTGTGCCACTGTAAAATGTGTATGTAGGTGACATGTGACAGGCGGAGTGGAATAACATGTGTAGGCATACAGTATAGGAACCACAGGCGTATGTACAGCAGTACCCACAAAGTAGTACTGAGAGCTCCTCCCTGGCTAGGCGTGGCGTAAAACGATGCAAAGCGAAAATGTCCCAGAATGTACCACAGGAGTATAGCCAACATGAGATGCAAAGGACGCATGTACAAACCATGACAGCATGTATGGCACCGATATGTTAATTTCAAAACGATACGTCGGCAACGTTACACAGCAATAGTCATGTACCGCGGAAATACGCATGTGCTACCCCGGCACCGATCGCGGCCACGTATCATCCCGTAAACACCGCTGTGTGTTCTACAAGTGTTAAACAAGCAATCGCCACCCGAATAGGTGGCAACCGGTAGCACACAGGCCGTCCCAAGTACAGGACCACATTGACCGTAAATATCCGTGACAAAATGTCAAGGGATAGTCGGCACGTACGAACAGCCGAAGATATACTACCGATGTGACGGAGGAATACATGCAGGAAGCACACATGCAGGCGATACCGACACCAGACGACATCAACAAAACCTACACTCCTAGAACAACAGACAGGTAACTTGCAGCTCCCCAGGCAGGGATGGAGCACACACACAAGCATACCGTGTATGTATAAATGCAAGGCCCACAACCCGTACCCGTCACCCACATCCGCCGATATACCCCATCGCACATATCAAAGGGATACAAGCCGCAATAGCAGCAAAACATACAGGCAGTCAATGACAGCGGCATAACCGCAACATCTCGCGTGGGAAACACTATCAGCAGCGGATGCATACCTGCATCCGTTGTGTAAAGGAATACAAGAGCTATGTTACACATCCGAATGCAAAACGCCATCGACAGACGCCGCCAGGACATGGACACCCACATGTCGAACATAATACCATACCCAACACACACAATCCACGGCTAACACCACAGCAAAATGTACCTGACGCCACACATAGCGGCTGCAGTCACACATAACATAACACAATACATACCATCCCCACGAAGGTAGTGCAAATAACCAACGCCCAGCCGAGGAATGAACCATGCCCTAGTTCCGATGCGTACTGTACGAATGGAGGAGATGCACAGGTGATATGCGCATAAGTACACACCGAGGAACAGCTATTGGTGTGATGAACCCACATGTCGCAGGTGACGACGGATATAAGGAAGACTCCTAGGATATTCAAACTGTATGTTCATACCGAACAAATACAACCAAACGGCTCGAGTGAGAATAAAGTATCTAGCCAGACTCGAACGGAATACGGAAGTCAACACAGGAAAGGTATGTAGAACCCACGAGATGTACTGGTGTGGAACGCATGATATGTATGACGAAGCTGCACTGTATGTGAACGGTGTTTGTAAGTAAAGATACCTGTCCATAAAACAGAGAGTGGTGAAAGGTGGTTATGTAGTGCTAACCCGCTGAGCATACCAACGACTGTGGACACCGTGTGCACAGCAGTGGGACATCATGTACACAGCCGGGATAACCCAAGGGCTGCCATAAGGGGCAAAACACAGAACAATGCCACCACCCACGCCGATGCTGGCAGTGGATGTCCAACAAGGAAGTGCCACAGCAGGGGATAGGACATGTATGTATACTGTCACAGCACACATGTGTATGGGCATATACCGTCGATGTCATACGTAATGTGCGCACGGCGTGCACGTATGCCTCGCAGTAGGGGTTACTATGTCAAGTATGTGTAATGTAAAGCTGTCATGATGGATATGTTCAGACATCATACACAGTATCACAGGCATAGCATGCATAATGGAGGTATGGCCTAGTGTTATGTACACTAACAGGATGTGTATGGCCTGCACATATGGGACAGAGTAGTAGCAGAATAGCCACCCGAAATGGAAGGAACACCAAGTAACCATGTCCAAACGATCTGTAGCAGGTGCAATGTGTGCAACAATGCCGTCCGGCAGGTCCATGTGTAAACACATGTGCAATGTACACAGTAGTGTCACCTCCCCATGGTAGTGTCCACTGAACAGCAGAGGTGGATGTCAACTGCATGTCTACACAGTACTGCCGCTGTGGTGGTACCATGTCTATGTGTCACCCTATCAGCAAGGGAGCTATCACATGACCAGTGCCACAGTGTGTCCCTGTGGGATGTGCACAGGACCTACGTTCCACAGCATGGTGTGTGTCTAGTCTGCGGAGGTAACACAGAAGCCCAGGCTAAGCAACGTGGCATGTGTGCACATATGTAGGAGCGCTTCATTCACCCCACCCACTGCAAACGCCATGTAGGAGTACTACATGCATCACTAATGCGGAGGACATGGCCCATGTCAGAGTAGATGACACCCCTGTGTAAGTGGTATGCAGATGAGTACAGATGTGTTCCCCGTCTGTCATCTGCATATGTAAACTGTCTGAGCCTGGTATACATCACGGCATGACTATACCGTGCCATGTAAAGTTGTAGCCGTTGTGGAAGGTACACCATGAATGTGTTATTGTAACCCTGCCCGTGTGTAGATGTGTGTATGGCACAGGTACAAAGGCTACCAATGTACCAGCAACACACACAGTACAGATATGTGTGGCCCTGCAGATGTGTACCCACACCACAGTGGAATATGGCAACCACAGCACCATGTGGGGCATGTGTGTACAGCAACCATGTACAATGTGATATGCATGTATGGGGACAATATCCATGTGATACCCAGTGGATGACTGTCGCTATGCAAAGGTGATGTGTATGCACCATGTGTGATGTATCTGACGCAATGACATCTACACGATATATCTGCCACACCTGTATGGTTGTTAGTAGTATGAGCTGGTGGAGCTAGAATGCTGCCAGGTATGTAGATGTGGGATATGTAGGCATGGACAGTATTCTGTGACAGCATGTTGTGTATGTAAGCAAATAGTGAACATGAGGGGCCACATGACTGAGGACTGTGTAATGCCACATGTACCTGACATGTAGTAGGTAGCATGATATGCTTGCACCACTGTGTGACCTGTCCAGGAGTCATATAGCCTAACATCCTGAGACACAGGGTATGATGTGATGGTGGATGTGTACATTGGCAATACCAGAATGTGGAATGGTGCTGAAGGGCAATGTGGGGATAATGTCTGATCTGTTACCCTCTGTACCACACCAACCACCCATGCAATGGTATGACAGGTGGCCAGCATGTGGATGTGGCGTGCTGTGGCACACAGAGGCCCAACAAGGGTGCCAGTAAAGGCATGGAGGTCATCAATGAGTGTGTGAAGCACGGATGTGAGGATGTGCCCCAGTGCCATACTGAATGGTCCAGTCATGGGTGTATGAATGCAGTCCCACATGTGCAATGCAGTACCACCCATGTGTAGTGTGATAGATGTGGTAGTGTGGTGGTCAACGTACACAACGTCCATGAATAGGCTAGCAGTTAATTCAGTGGGCTGCTGCAGAGACACATACCAACCAGGTTGGCGGGACATAACAGCTAGGGAGATTGGAGGTGACATTGGGACAGTGTCCTAGGACATAACGTGTGCATGGCATTACCATGTATGTGTCCACAGGGACAATGCGATGTCCATGTATGGATTGGAACCCTGTAGTGAGTGAGAGTGTGTATTGTTGGTAGGTACCCCATTGGCTGGCATGTTGCCAACAACATCTCAGTTGGCAATGCCTGGGTGACTGTTGTATGCTACATCGAATGTGGATGTAGCCAAACAACACAGACATACCACCACACTGCGTGAGGGCCCACACTGCAATGTACGGCGGTCATGTGTAGGTAGCTAGCTGTGGAGCATGTGATGGACCACAAGGACCCACCATGACTGTCAAGTGATGCATCCCACACATTTGAATATACCCACCGTGCCACAGCCTGCACATGCGCCCATACAGAACATGTGCATGGAACATGAATACCACCGTGGCGTCTGTGAAAAGGCCAGTACCGCCATGTCTCTGTGTGGAATAGCATGGTCCCTACCATTGCGTACATGTAGCGGAAGTGCACTGTGATATGTGTCAGCATAGTCACGTATACTGTCCAGCTGCCGGGGTGCCATGCCATTAACCACCCCCGTCAGCAGACGTCAGTAGTACCGGCCGTTGAGCACATGTACCATGTATGCTGCGATGGGTGTGTGTCCAGGGTGTGGCTAGCAGGGCCGCGAAGCATATATGTTCATCTACCAGAGGGGGGATATCCGTAGGTTTAACACACAGACACATGGAGGTATAGTGCATGCCGAGGGTAGTGTAGATATGGTATGTGTTGTGTAATGTGTCACCCAGCTATGTGTAGTGCATGGCCAAGCATGTCTGGGTACATGGGAGTCCATACTAGGGAAGTGTGGGTTGCTGTCAGCACATAGCAGTAGCAACTGTCCGAGGTGCAATGTACAGTATGACAACACAGCCAGCATGTAACCTGTGGTGTACAGTGTACTCTCTGTTGCGTGTCACAATGTGTCTAGCGGTCACAAACATGGGTATCCGAACATGGAGTACCTATGATGCATTGTGTTCGGAAAATATACAGTATGTGTGTAAATCATTGTGTGATGTGGGATCCCCTCACCTGTGTGTGTTGCAGTCCAGGTATGTGCCTGGGAGGTATGATCTGTGTACAATCTGGACTGGCAGGTGTGCTGTGCAGAGCATGGAGGCAGGTCCCAGGCACCGCAGATAAATGTCAGGTGTGCCTTACTGTGTGTGCAGTGCTTGTGTGCAGCACAGTGGAGGGTGCAAGCATTGTCACACATCACTGCATGCCGTGCCTGCCTGTGACAGCTCTGCTGGAGACAGACATGTGACACCGCTGCAGAGGCAGCATAGCATGTGAAGATGTACATGTGGGCCCCACACCCTAGGCAGATGTCCGCAGGTCATGTGTGCCACAGTAGTGTGGTTGACCACGACTGTCATACTGGACAAATACCACATGCCTGTATAAGTACAGTATGAGCATAGTCAACAGTCGCAGTGACAGAGTAGGCCAATGTACAGTATCCCCGTGTGCAGACCACTGCCAACTGTACACCTGGCTAGACACACACCTGGAGCGTGAATATACCTTTGAGCCATCACATGTCCCAGTCCACGTAGCCTGTACAATGTCATCACAGGATGGTCACAATAACGTCTGGTAAGACAGACATGTTGTACCAGGTGATGTGTCATGTGTGCATATGTTGAGTTGCACAGCCGTAAACATGATCGCAACATATCGGTGCATGATGTATACTGTTACATGATGTGTGGAACTGCACTGTGACCCACAACAGGGCCATCTGACACAGGTGTGTTGTGAATGGTGTAACCCATGTTCACACAGGATACACACTGCTGCTGTTGGCAGCCATGCTGGTGGCTACCAGTGGTGCCTGCAGTGGTCATACAGACATACTGCACACAGTGTTCATGCAGGGATGTCCATTGTTGTGGATGATGTGTTGCTACGTGAAGGTAGGTGTGTGTTGTGAATGTTACACATCCAGATGTCACCATCTGGTGCAGTCATGGTCGTCGACAGCATCACACACATCCACAGCGGTCAGAACCCTGTCCTGAGAATGTGTGTCAGTCACCCTCGTACTGTGTGACATATGTGCACATGGCAGAACACCTCCCACTGGCCGGATAACAGTGTCAGCTAGGATGGCTACATGATGGCTGGAATATGCCGTGATAATGTACAATGCTGGTAGCCCAATGAAGTACCTGGAATCACACACAGTACACCATGGCTGCCATGTAAACCATGCACAACAATGACTGTCTGACAGACACAAACAATGCGTTGACATGTTGAACATGCACACGAGAACACCCAATGAGGTATGTTGCACATATCGATGTACAACTGTCATCTATGGCCATAGCATGGATGCAGACGCATGCCCACAGGCAGTACCACGTGATGTAGGTAGGGGGGCATTGCTCGTGTACATGTGACAGTTGCTGTACCGCCACATGTCCTGCATAGCCGTCATGTAGGGTAGCAGTGGCATGTGACTGTTGGACATGCCTGTACATTTGACCATGTCCCACAGGACATGTGTTACGTGTGTACAACATGTGTTGTGCCGTCACCAAGCTGTGAAGTGTGGCTGCCAGTGTACCTGTGTGACTTGTTCTGCGATGGGTGCAAAGGCACGTAGTACTGCATTGCATGCCCACATGCCCCACACAGGTGCATAGCCTGAACATACAATACAAAGAGGGTGTTGGATGATAGCAACCCACAAGAGGAGATGGGTACGGGTGGCAGCCCACTACCACATGTTAAGATGCGGTGTGCATGTCTATGACACATTAGCACCCGAGAAGCTAGCGGTACAGCAGTACAGGGTTGCATGCATATATGTTCGACAATATCCCTGTGTGTCCCACCACTGGCCCGTGGACAGACAGACACCAACACAATGTGCAGATATGATATGTGCACAGCACATCACCGATGCCTACTGTAGAACAGGCTTACTGTGTAGACATGTGCACAGTAGGTCTGCGCCAGCCGCACTCAAACACGTTATGTGCCAAACCACACCAATAGTCCAGGCCATGCCACAGACGGACGTGCATCTGTGTATGTACGTCTGTGAATGTCTCCGGCATAGCAGTATAGCTGTGTCAATGTTGTGAACAACATAATGAATGGGTTGTATGTGTGAGGGGTGCATCATACGTGTATGGTCAGATTGACGATACCATCAGTGCCCCTGCTATGTGAACATCCCTGTCCCCATACATGGATACCTATGCTGTGCCCAACACCACGTTTCCCGTGGGAGGGATGGCGGTGTGCAGTGCACCAGCAGACATGGGGTGGCAGCAGGCACTGGATGTAGACATATGTGGTACCCACGTCAGTCCAGGCAACCATCCATGTGCACTGGATAGCAGTGTGTGGCCACATACAGCAATGTGTTGATCAATATCGCAGCACATAGCACCTGTCAGGGTTAAAGTGTATGCATGGATGTGCGATACCTGCATGCACCAGACACACCCCCACCAAGCAGCGTGCAGCCTACCTTGCATAAGGCCAGTGTCCACACCATGATGATAGACATGTGTAATGTCCATATACACATAGCAATGACATATGGAATGGACAGCCACCCTGCCAATATCATTACCCCCCAGGTGGATCACATCCCAGAGCCATGTATGTGGCATACCCTGCCATACCATGCAGCCCTGCCCAGCAAGGCTGCATGTGCTATCACAGTCCTACATGGTGCGATGGACAAAAGGCACTGTCACTATCAACCGTCCACAGCAGTAATGTGGCGGTGATGCACCCTGTGGTGTTACAGGTGCTGTGTGTTGCTGTGAACAACGTGCATGTGCACATGCTATGCATGACCTTTCCTGCTAATGTGACATGGTCACACATTGTCCCATGTGTATCACATGTGCAACACAGGTGAGCCGTGGCAAGTTGTCCAACACCCGTACAGTGCTGTGTGAATGTACATGGCACAACACATGCATGTGCAGGTGTCCATGTGTATGTGTGCAGTGCCACCGCTGACGTTCATAATGGCCACGTACGTGATGTCTAGTGACATATACACAGCATCCAGGTGAACAGTAGAACTGTTGTCACATAGGGACCCGTGCCAACTGATATGGACACAGGTGCAGGCAGGTACACATGTCCACAGCAGGCTAACATCAACATGGTGCGTGTACAGTGTGATGAGGTGACACACAGATATGATATGACACCCACTGCTCAATGGTGTGACGGCAACACATCGGCTGTGTCACTGCCATGATGCATCGCAGAGATTACTGTGCAGATGTTGTTCATGTCATAGCAATGTATGTCCAACAGTATGCCAGCACAGCACTGTAAATGTGACCTGTCACCATCATTATGTCTTACAGATAATGCCACGTTCCCGGCTGCCTGCCTTTAGCCGACAGGACGATGAGGTGATAATACTGTTGCTCCATGATAATTATGACATCCTGTTCAGCCAAGTGCCACTGCAGGCACAACAACGTGAAGACATGTGGCAGGATATGCGCAGGAGGGTGAACACCCTGGGCGGCCACAACCGCACATATCAACAGATCCGCAGGCACTGCACAGACCTAATTTGGCATGTGAGACAGCGTGCTGCTGCAATCGCCAGACAACAAGGTGGGACAGGTGGTGGGCCACAAACCCAGCCCCCACTCACACCCACGGAGGAGCTCCTGGCCAGTCTGGGGACACTCATGGAACAACATGCTGAAACCCTTGCATCCATCATGGAGGTGGGTGTCTCCCAACCAATGAGCTTGGAGCTGCCTGGTAAGTCAGTGTTGCATGTTTGTATGATAAGCGACGTAGGAGTGGGTGTCATAGTACAACACATAATATAGCAACACATGCCAGGTATATGGCCACACAAGATGCATACTACAGTATGCTATGTTGTGTTTGCAGACATGTGCATAGCACATGCTAACACACAGGTGCATGATGTGACATGCACAGTGCTTACCGTGGCGATAGTAATGGATAATGTGTATACTTTTGTGTCGTCCCTATACAGGTATGTCTGGCGTGTCGCACAGACATGGGTCTGTCGCAGGTAAGACTGTTGCTAGTAAAAGGCATGATGGTGTATCGATATTCCCCATGTGTCCAGGTATGACATGCACACCTGGGTGTGCCCCAGTCACGGTATACAGGTTGCACCACCCGACACACACACCACCCATGTACAGTAGATACAACCATTAGTATAGACCGGCATGCAACCACATAACCCATCGGTGTGATATGTGCAGTCAGCTATGCATACAATGGTGGAGGTGTTCCACAATGGCTGCATGTGTAGTATGCATCGGTATGCCTCTGCGGTATGCACACAGTACCACATAGTGAGCTGTGATCTGGCTAGAACACAGGTGTTACCACTGTGACCTATGCCCCTGCATTGGGTGCACACATTGTGACATGGCACATGACATGTCCCATGCATGTGGATGTCTGTCCGCAACATTGTCACACCATGACATGACCTATGCATGACATAGCAGACATCCACAATGTCTGCATAGCCTTAGGGAATGTGACACCTCAGACTACTACGGTTGTATGTCACATGGGTCACCACAGGGCTGTGTGCACGATGCCCATCACACACAATTGTCGATGAACCAGACAAACATGGCCATGGGTGATACCTACAGGCACGTTGCCACACAGTACATCCGCAGTGGGTAGTCACCGTTGCACCCTGTCCACACATAGTGGGCTCATCACTGTAGTGGACCCCCTGGACATCCGATGTGGTACACCAGAGAAATGGAATGCCTGTCTGCAGCCACTAGAGGTGCCACCAATGTCTACCATATACGTGCTGTTGAACAGCAGAACTGACTTGCAGACATGGCATCGCAATGCGTCCAGGTCACCGCACAGAAACATACCTGTGTCCTGCTGCCGTGCAGTGGCACAGTGCCCGTACTCCCCACTGTACAGCTATGTACACAGCTCACACCAACCACACCTGCACAGACATCCTTGTTACACATGCATTCTATCTGTAGACTGTACACATAACACTGCACTGTGACATCCTTTGTGATGTGGTGCATGTGGTGGGACACCATTGTCACATGTCCACATGATACCGCACATGTTTGCTGTGTACATGACATAGTGACGCCAGCCATCTGTACTGTTAACCCGCCTGTGGCCTCACGGTGTATCACGGTGATGCATGCAAACTACCATGAATGTGTGTACTGCAAGCCTACTAAAAGACACCTGCCTGATGTAGTGTGCACTCCAGGGCAGTATGCATACTGCCACTATTAATGTCTGGGCTGCATTCACTGGGCTGTGGTGTGGGAATGCTGCATGCCACCTGCAATATCACATGCATGATGTGTCTGTATGTGTGTGTGTGTCCGCGTGTGTATGTCAGTGTGTGTGTGTCCGCATGTGTGTGCGTGTGTGTGTGTGTCTGTGTGTGTGTCTGCGTGTGTGTAATGTAACTTACGGTATGTCTTTGTATTCACAGGTGCTGTAGGTGTGTTCCCCTCCTGCGGTCCATCTGATGCTAGTGTCCCCACAGATACTAGCGGTGATGACCATGTGCATGAGGCACAGGCAGGGTCATCACGGGCAGACACTGTGCCATTGGAGAACATCACACTTATGTCCCTTTCATCCCCGCACACGGTTCAGATGCTGACACATACCACAACACCATTGCCCATAGATGACGGACAGTCAGCGTCTGTTGGCACCGAGCAGGAATGTGTGGTGGCTGCAGAAGGTGCGGGTACACACCATGTTGCCAGTGTAATGACTGGTGAAGTGCCACACAGGCATGTGGCAGGTGCTGCTCGTAGGAGGAGCACTGCTAGACATTCACCTGCCGTACAGGGTGCAGCAGCTGGTATAACCAGACGCATGTTTCAGACTGTAATGGCGGCGCAGACACGTGCTGAATGGCAGAACCAGGAAGGGCAGAGGCTGCAGAGGTCCGCAATCCGTTCCTTAAATGAGAACATCCAGTCATTGGCGAATGCCCAACAGCAGCTTGTCGATGTTCTGGATAGGAGATTAGGTGAGATGGCTGGGATCCTCGACCGAGGCATGGCCATCCGTGAGCGTGAGCTGTCCATGCTGGAACACCTGGTAGAGGTGAGGCGTAGGGCATGTGGGCGTAGGCCAGCAACACCACCAAGTGCAGGTCGACGTGTGCGTGCCACCTCCCATGCCCACTCACACAGTGCTGGTAGCAGCAGCAGTGCAGCTGCTGCTACACCAACCACACCAGGACACAGCAGGCCACGTGGACGTGGCCCTGGACGGTCCCAGCATGGACACATTTCCAGCGGACATGTGTCATCAGAGAGTGGCCACTCTATACCTCCACCCGGTAGTGCCCGTGCGACCCCAGGCAGGCGCGGGTCACGTCGCCGCAGGCGGACACGGTGAGCCGTACCACCTGCACTGTACAGTCTGGGGCTGCCAAGTATACCCCGTGTAGGCATCACAGATGACTGAACTGTGTACACACATACCCACACACAGCAGACACAACTGTAGGGCTCCACCACATCCACATGCATTCTGCACAGTCATGCCCAGTAAATGCACAGGCCCTTACACACACACATGATGTCATCCATTGGTACAGCCTATGCCCGTGGCACACATATCACCCTGTGCATATGATGAAGCCTCTGCTGCAGAACCGTGAGCTACACCATCGATGCACGGTTATGCAAACATATTCTGATGCACAGGGTGGACAAGATAGTGAGAGGTGTATGTGATACCTGTGTCCGCATAGTACGCGATGTGTATGTTGCGGTGGTTGTGTATGGCAGGTGACAGGTGCGTATGTGACGTGGGTCATGCACTGACATCATGCAGTAGACATACCATGTAGTGCAGGTGCAGCATACATTGTTTTGTGTACACGGTATGCGTGGTGGTTACATGTGTAGCACCATGTTGGTTCAGTTAACCCATATGCCAAATTTTTATTGGTGTTAAACCTGAGTGGCACATGTACCATGTATGCTGTGATGGGTGTGTGTCCAGGGTGTGGCTAGCAGGGCCGCGAAGCATATATGTTCATCTACCAGAGGGGGGATATCCGTAGGTTTAACACACAGACACATGGAGGTATGGTGCATGCCGAGGGTAGTGTAGGTATGGTATGTGTTGTGTAATGTGTCACCCAGCTATGTGTAGTGCATGGCCAAGCATGTGTGGGTACATGGGAGTCCATACTAGGGAAGTGTGGGTTGCTGTCAGCACATGGCAGTAGCAACTGTCCGAGGTGCAATGTACAGTATGACAACACAGCCAGCATGTAACCTGTGGTGTACAGTGTACTCTCTGTTGCGTGTCACAATGTGTCTAGCGGTCACAAACATGGGTATCCAAACATGGAGTACCTATGATGCATTGTGTTCGGAAAATATACAGTATGTGTGTAAATCATTGTGTGATGTGGGATCGCCTCACCTGTGTGTGTTGCAGTCCAGGTATGTGCCTGGGAGGTATGATCTGTGTACAATCTGGACTGGCAGGTGTGCTGTGCAGAGCATGGAGGCAGGTCCCAGGCACCGCAGATAAATGTCAGGCGTGCCTTACTGTGTGTGCAGTGCTTGTGTGCAGCACAGTGGAGGGTGCAAGCATTGTCACACATCACTGCATGCCGTGCCTGCCTGTGACAGCCCTGCTGGAGACAGACATGTGACACCGCTGCAGAGGCAGCATAGCATGTGAAGATGTACATGTGGGCCCCACACCCGAGGCAGATGTCCGCAGGTCATGTGTGCCACAGTAGTGTGGTTGACCACGACTGTCATACTGGACAAATACCACATGCCTGTATAAGTACAGTATGAGCATAGTCAACAGTCGCAGTGACAGAGTAGGCCAATGTACAGTATCCCCGTGTGCAGACCACTGCCTACTGTACACCTGGCTAGACACACACCCCGAGGGTGAATATACCTTTGAGCCATCACATGTCCCAGTCTACATAGCTTGTACAATGTCATCACAGGGTGGTCACAATAACATGTGGTAAGACAGACACGCTTGTACCAGGTGATGTGTCATGTGTGCATATGTTGAGTTGCACAGCCGCTCACATGTCCGCAACATATCGGGTGCATGATGTATACTGTTACATGATGTGGAACTGCACTGTGACCCACAACAGGGCCATCTGACACAGGTGTGTTGTGAATGGTGTAACCCATGTTCACACAGGATACACACTGCTGCTGTTGGCAGCCATGCTGGTGGCTACCAGTGGTGCCTGCAGTGGTCATACAGACATACTGCACACAGTGTTCATGCAGGGATGTCCATTGTTGTGGATGATGTGTTGCTACGTGAAGGTAGGTGTGTGTTGTGAATGTTACACATCCAGATGTCACCATCTGGCGCAGTCATGGTCGGCAACAGCATCACACACATCCACAGCGGTCAGAACCCTGTCCTGAGAATGTGTGTCAGTCACCCTCGTACTGTGTGACATATGTGCACATGGCAGAACACCTCCCACTGGCCGGATAACAGTGTCAGCTAGGATGGCTACGTGATGGCTGGAATATGCTGTGATAATGTACAATGCTGGTAGCCCAATGAAGTACCTGAATCACACACAGTACGCCATGGCTGCCATGTAAACCATGCACAACAATGACTGTCTGACAGACACAAACAATGCGCTGACATGTTGAACATGCACACATGAGAACACCCAATGAGGTATGTTGCACATATCGATGTACAACTGTCATCTATGGCCATAGCATGGATGCAGACGCACATGCCCCACAGGCAGTACCACGTGATGTAGGTAGGGGGGCATTGCTCATGTACATGTGACAGTTGCTGTACCGCCACATGTCCTGCATAGCCGTCATGTAGGGTAGCAGTGGCATGTGACTGTTGGACATGCCTGTACATTTGACCATGTCCCACAGGACATGTGTTACGTGTGTACAACATGTGTTGTGCCGCCACCAAGCTGTGAAGTGTACGGCTGCCAGTGTACCTGTGTGACTTGTTCTGCGATGGGTGCAAAGGCACGTAGTACTGCATTGCATGCCCACATGCCCCACACAGGTGCATAGCCTGAACATACAATACAAAGAGGGTGTTGGATGATAGCAACCCACAAGAGGAGATGGGTACGGTGGCAACCCACTACCACATGTTCGGTACGGTGTGCATGTTCATGACACATTAGCACCCGAGAAGCTAGCGTACAGCAGTACAGGGTTGCATGCATATATGTTCAACAATATCCCTGTGTGTCCCACCACTGGCCCGTGGACAGACAGACACCAACACAATGTGCAGATATGATATGTGCACAGCACATCACCGATGCCTACTGTAGAACAGGCTTACTGTGTAGACATGTGCACAGTAGGTCTGCGCCAGCCGCACTCAAACACGCTATGTGCCGAACCACACCAATAGTCCCGGCCATGCCACAGACGGACGGCACGCATCTGTGTATGTACGTCTGTGAATGTCTCCGGCATAGCAGTATAGCTGTGTCAGTGTTGTGAACAACATAATGAATGGGTTGTATGTGTGAGGGGTGCGCCATACGTGTATGGTCAGATCGACGATACCATCAGTGCCCCTGCTATGTGAACATCCCTGTCCCCATACATGGATACCTATGCTGTGCCCAACATCACGCTTCCCGTGGGAGGGATGGCGGTGTGCAGTGCACCAGCAGACATGGGGTGGCAGCAGGCACTGGATGTAGACATATGTGGTACCCACGTCAGTCCAGGCAACCATCCATGTGCACGGGATAGCAGTGTGTGGCCACATACAGCACTGTGTTGATCAATATCGCAGCACATAGCACCTGTCAGGGTTAAAGTGTATGCATGGATGTGCGATACCTGCATGCACCAGACACACCCCCACCAAGCAGCGTGCAGCCTACCTTGCATAAGGCCAGTGTCCACACCATGATGATAGACATGTGTAATGTCCATATACACATAGCAATGACATATGGAATGGACAGCCACCCTGCCAATATCATTACCCCAGGTGGATCACATCCCAGTGCCATGTATGTGGCATACCCTGCCATACCATGCAGCCCTGCCCAGCAAGGCTGCATGCTATCACAGTCCTACATGGTGCGATGGACAAAAGGCACTGTCACTATCAACCGCCCACAGCAGTAATGTGGCGTGATGCACCCTGTGGTGTTACAGGTGCTGTGTGTTGCTGTGGACAACGCATGTGCACATGCTATGCATGACCTTTCCTGCTAATGTGACATGGTTACACATTGTCCCATGTGTATCACATGTGCAACACAGGTGAGCCGTGGCAAGTTGTCCAACACCCATACAGTGCTGTGTGGATGTACATGGCACAACACATGCATGTGCAGGTGTCCATGTGTATGTGTGCAGTGCCACCGCTGACGCTCATAATGGCCACGACGTGATGTCTAGTGACATATACACAGCATCCAGGTGAACAGTAGAACTGTTGTCACATGGGGACCCGTGCCAACTGATATGGACACAGGTGCAGGCAGGTACACATGTCCACAGCAGGCTAACATCAACATGGTACAGTGTGATGAGGTGACACACAGATATGATATGACACCCACTGCTCAATGGTGTGACGGCAACACATCGGCTGTGTCACTGCCATGATGCATCGCAGAGATTACTGTGCAGATGTTGTACATGTCATAGCAATGTATGTCCAGCAGTATGCCAGCACAGCAGTGTAAATGTGACCTGTCACCATCATTATGTCTTACAGATAATGCCCCGTTCCCCGCCGCCCGCCCTTAGCCCACAGGAAGATGAGGTGATAATACCGCTGCTCCATGATAACTATGACATCCTGTTCAGCCACGTGCCACTGCAGGCACAACAACGTGAAGACATGTGGCAGGATATGCGCAGGAGGGTGAACACCCTGGGCGGCCACAACCGCACATATCAACAGATCCGCAGGCACTGCACAGACCTAATCCGCATGCGAGACAGCGTGCCGCTGCAATCGCCAGACAACAAGGTGGGACAGGTGGTGGGCCACAAACCCAGCCCCCACTCACACCCACGGAGGAGCTCCTGGCCAGTCTGGGGACACCCATGGAACAACATGCTGAAACCCTCGCATCCATCGTGGAGGTGGGTGTCTCCCAACCAACGAGCTTGGAGCTGCCTGGTAAGTCAGTGTTGCATGTTTGTATGATAAGCGACGAGGAGTGGGTGTCATAGTACAACACATAATATAGCAACACATGCCAGGTATATGGCCACACAAGATGCATACTACAGTATGCTATGTTGTGTTTGCAGACATGTGCATAGCACATGCTAACACACAGGTGCATGATGTGACATGCACAGTGCTTACCGTGGCGATAGTAATGGATAATGTGTATACTTTGTGTCGCCCCTATACAGGTATCGCCTGGCGTGTCACACAGACATGGGTCTGTCGCAGGTAAGACTGTTGCTAGTAAAAGGCATGATACGGTGTATCGATATTCCCCATGTGTCCAGGTATGACATGCACACCTGGGTGTGCCCCAGTCACGGTATACAGGTTGCACCACCCGACACACACACCACCCATGTACAGTAGATACAACCGTTAGTATAGACCGGCATGCAACCACATAACCCATCGGTGTGATATGTGCAGTCAGCTATGCATACAATGGTGGAGGTGTTCCACAATGGCTGCATGTGTAGTATGCATCGGTATGCCTCTGCGGTATGCACACAGTACCACATAGTGAGCTGTGATCTGGCCAGAACACAGGTGTTACCACTGTGACCTATGCCCCTGCAATTGGTGCACACCCTGTGACATGGCACATGACATGTCCCATGCACGTGGATGTCTGTCCGCAACATTGTCACACCATGACATGACCTATGCATGACATAGCAGACATCCACAATGTCTGCATAGCCTTAGGGAATGTGACACCTCAGACTACTACGGTTGTATGTCACATGGGTCACCACAGGGCTGTGTGCACGATGCCCATCACACACAATTGTCGATGAACCAGACAAACATGGCCATGGGTGATACCTACAGGCATGTTGCCACACAGTACATCCGCAGTGGGTAGTCACCGTTGCACCCTGTCCACACATAGTGAGGTCATCACTGTAGTGGACCCCTGACATCCGATGTGGTACACCAGAGAAATGGAATGCCTGTCTGCAGCCACTAGAGGTGCCACCAATGTCTACCATATACGTGCTGTTGAACAGCAGAACTGACTTGCAGACATGGCAACGCACGCGCCCAGGTCACGATCGCACAGAAACATACCTGTGTCCTGCTGCCGCAGTGGCACAGTGCCCGTACTCCCCACTGTACAGCTATGTACACAGCTCACACCAACCACACCTGCACAGACATCCTTGTTACACATGCATTCTATCTGTAGACTGTACACATAACACTGCACTGTGACATCCGTTGTGATGTGGTGCATGTGGTGGGACACCATTGTCACATGTCCACATGATACCGCACATGTTTGCGGTGTACATGACATAGTGACGCCAGCCATGTGTACTGTTAACCCGCCTGTGGCCACACGGTGTATCACGGTGATGCATGCAAACTACCATGAATGTGTGTACTGCAAGCCTACTAAAAGACACCTGCCTGATGTAGTGTGCACTCCAGGGCAGTATGCATACTGCCACTATTAATGTCTGGGCTGCATTCACTGGGCTGTGGTGTGGGAATGCTGCATGCCACCTGCAATATCACATGCATGATGTGTCTGCATGTGTGTGTGTCCGCGTGTGTATGTCAGCGTGTGTGTGTCCGCATGTGTGTGTGTGTGTGTGTGTGTGTGTCTGCGTGTGTGTAATGTAACTTACGGTATGTCTTTGTATTCACAGGTGCTGTAGGTGCTCCCTCCTGCAGTCCATCTGATGCTAGTGTCCCCACAGATACTAGCGGTGATGACCATGTGCATGAGGCACAGGCAGGGTCGTCACGGGCAGACACTGTGCCATTGGAGAACATCACACTTATGTCCCCTTCATCCCCGCACACGGTTCAGATGCCGACACATACCACAACACCGTTGCCCATAGATGACGGACAGTCAGCGTCTGTTGGCACCGAGCAGGAATGTGTGGTGGCTGCAGAAGGTGCGGGTACACACCATGTTGCCAGTGTAATGACTGGTGAAGTGCCACACAGGCATGTGGCAGGTGCTGCTCGTAGGAGGAGGAGCACTGCTAGACATTCACATGCTGTACAGGTTGCAGCAGCTGGTATAACCAGACGCATGTTTCAGACTGTAATGGCGGCGCAGGCACGCGTCAATGGCAGAACCAGGAAGGGCAGAGGCTGCAGAGGTCCGCAATACGTTCCTTAAATGAGAACATCCAGTCATTGGCGAATGCCCAACAGCAGCTTGCCGATGTTCTGGATAGGAGATTAGGTGAGATGGCTGGGATCCTCGACCGAGGCATGGCCATCCGTGAGCGTGAGCTGTCCGTGCTGGAACACCTGGTAGGGGTGAGGCGCAGGGCACGTGGGCGTGGCCAGCAACACCACCAAGTGCAGGTCGACGCAGTGCGTGCCACCTCCCATGCCCACCCACACAGTGCTGGTAGCAGCAGCAGTGCAGCTGCTGCTACACCAACCACACCAGGACACAGCAGGCCACGTGGACGTGGCCCTGGACGGTCCCAGCGTGGACACGCTTCGAGCTGACGTGTGTGATCGGAGAGTGGCCACTCTATACCTCCACCCGGTAGTGCCCGGCGACCCCAGGCAGGCACGGGTCACGCCGCCGCAGGCGGACACAGTGAGCCGCATTCACCTGCACTGTACAGTCTGGGGCTGCCAAGTATACCCCGTGTAGGCATCACAGATGACTGAACTGTGTACACACATACCCACACACAGCAGACACAACTGTAGGGCTCCACCACATCCACATGCATTCTGCACAGTCATGCCCAGTAAATGCACAGGCCCTTACACACACACATGATGTCATCCATTGGTACAGCCTATGCCCGTGGCACACATATCACCCTGTGCATATGATGAAGCCTCTGCCGCAGAACCGTGAGCTACACCATCGGTGCACGGTTATGCAAACATATTCTGATGCACAGGGTGGACAAGATAGTGAGAGGTGTATGTGATACCTGTGTCCGCATAGTACGCGATGTGTATGTTGCGGTGGTTGTGTATGGCAGGTGACAGGTGCGTATGTGACGTGGGTCATGCACTGACATCATGCAGCAGACATACCATGTAGTGCAGGTGCAGCATTCATTGTTTTGTGTACACGGTATGCGTGGTGGTTACATGTGTAGCACCATGTTGGTTCAGTTAACCCGTATGCCAATTATGGTGTACTTGCATGTGCCTACTGGGAGCACTGTTATCAGTTCCACACGTGTGGGGTACCCACAGGCACATCTGGCAATATCAGCATAGCACAGGTACCCGCAACCGGCATGGACCCCTACATAGGTACATAGGCGCACATGTACATACCAGGCTATGTGCCCTACGGCATGTGTAATCCTAGCCAGAGTGTGTGTGGCTGCTAACACCCCTTAGGATGAGGATACCACATCCATCGGTCTCCTGTCCCCCGTCCAGCACTGACACAGAGATGATGCCTGGCGCATACCTATGATCACACATCCACACGTCATGATTACTCCTGGACAAAGTCAGTCAGGGCCTCTGCTTCACATGGGCTGGCAATCCTCTCCGTGTTGTAGGGGTCTCTGGGCGTTGACCCTGTTCCCCCAGCACGTCCTAGTCATCTTCGTGGTGAGGTGTCTGACAGTCGCTTCTGTGCCCGTGTTTGCCTGGAGCCTAGGAGGTGGAACATGTCCATGTCACCCAGGTCGGACATGGCCGTGTATGTCAGGCACAGATCACCACAGAGCAGACGTGCTGGGAAGGTATACAGCCGGAGTCCCCTTGGTCGGGCAGCGTGTGACACATGTCCCAGCACCTTTATCCCCATGTGGAACGTTTGTGGTCCTTCCGAGTGCTGCAGGTGTCAGGTTAGGTACAGCCCAGATGTGCCATTGTACGCAATCATTGGTCTGGTGTGTGATGTGTACAGGGGTACAATGAACACCCCTGATGTGGATGTGATTCCTTCCAGACCAGGTGGCCACAGTGGAATGTCTTCCCACCCACATTGGCATTGTGTGTGTTGACAGAGGTTACCGACAGGTGTGGTACCCATTTCCCTGAACACGCCCACCATGTTGAATGGATTACCACCTACATGTTACGCCAGGGCGAACATGTCCTTCCCACTGGGTAGGTCTGCACCTTCTCTGGCATGTAGCAGCAGGCCATGGCTCTGGCACCAGTTATCCATGTCTATGAGGCCCCAGGTGGATGTCCGTGTCAGATGGGGTGTTGGGTATGGTGGCCGGTGTGCAGTCATCTGCATACCTTGTCTGCCACAATCTCCCTATGTTTGCATGCACATTGAAGGTCGAATGCCGAACGGCAGGGGCCCAGGACTGAGCCCTGTGGGCCTCCACCGAGACCAGCTTTGAGTCTGACACGGCACCAGGAACACAAACCCTGTGTGGTGTGACCTCCATCCATTCCGAGAACCATCGTGTGACATATGTCCCCACATGTACGCTGGCGAGCCTTTCCATGAGTCCCACGTGGAGTGTGTTTTGAACGCCCCGCCAGGTCATGGTAGTGTGTGCAAACCGACGCACCCCATCAATGGCCTTAGTGACCACTCCAGACAGGCCGAGCAGGTTTGGGAGGCAGGATCTGCCCTTGACTAAGTCGTTGTGGGTATGTTCCGTATTGGCTGTACACCACTGTCTGTATTCATGGGCACCAGTATGGACCTCCCGCAGCTTTGCAGACACGGCTTGTCAAGCTGATAGGGCAGGAATGTCTACAGTCCATAAGAGCACTACCCTGGCATAGTGGGACCACAGCTGCCGTATGCCATCCAGCGGGACCTAGCCCGTAGTAAGGCTAACATGACACAGCGGCCTTATGTGTGGGGCGAGGGCCTCAATGAGGTTGGGTAGCACACAGCCAGGGACACCATCGGGCCCATTGGTGCTGTGTTCACCGCCTAACAGATATCAGATCACCCAGGGCATATGAGATGTTTTGGAGGCTAGACTCTGGTGGATGGATACGCCCTCTTGGGGTGGATGTATGCATGGAACATGTCCGCTGGTTTGTTGACAATGTCTGTGGGTGCAGTGACCATTGTACCATTCTGGATTAATTCCGCCATGACTGTGCGCCCCACCCATGTCCCTACCACAGCTAAGGAAGGCCCTATGGTTGTCTCATGTGCCCTCTGCAGTACCACTCCCACAAGCGGCCTTGGATGATTGTATGTGTGGCCGTATGTTAACGCCAGTATGAATGGGTGATGGCTTCCATGGTACTGATATTGCTCTGTCATGTATTAGCTCCAACTGTTGATGTACAGTTTGTCAGTGGCTGGGGTCCACCAGACCATGTGCCTGCCTTCGTGGACAAGGTCCTGATGTTATCATGATCGCTGGTGCAGACATCCCTGGGGTGCTCAGAGAAGGCATTCGTAAGGGTTTTGGCAGTGCGGCCTGTGTTCACCACTGGCATGGAGGACTTGTAGGGTACCACACCGGTCGTATGATGTGTGTGGTTTGCTGTGGAGAGGTCGTCACTTAGGTCTCCCATGCCGGTGTTGGGTGCAGGATGTGGATTACCAGTGGATCCACTATATGGTCTGACATCACCATTGAGGGATGTACATCCTGTGTGGAGCATATCCTCCCCATGTGTGATGAGCAGAACTGGTATACGCCCCTAGTGGGTATGGTTCATGGCTGTTTCACAGCAGTCAGGTGTATGAACACCTGGGACCTGTGGCGAGGGTGTTGTGTCATGGGTAATGTTCTCAGTCTATGTATGGGTGGTTGATGTCACCCACGGCGGTGTTGTGAGAGCATGCACACTCACCAGTGTCCTCAGGACGGCTGTGCAGGTATCCTGGGTTTGGGAGGGTGGTCTGTAGCATGCAACAAACTGTAGGGCAGTCCTACCCATGGTTAATTGCACCTGGATATTCCTCGCTGCAACGCCACGCCTGTGGCATGGCCGGTTGCTGTTGTGTGGCTGGACACACGACGGTCCACAGTCTGCCACCCATGCCGCCGCACCATGTGTATGCCTGTCTGCTCTGTCCGCAGTCTAAGTGTCTGAGCATGCCCAGTAAGCAGCTGTGTAGATGGACACACAGTACAGTGCACACCGCACCGACTGCATTAATACCCCGGTGCATGCCTGTTTCCTTCGCAACGGCCACGCCTGTGGCATGGCCGGTTGCTGTTGTGTGGCTGGACACACACGACGGTCCACATTCTGCCACCCATGCCGATGCACCATGTGTATGCATGTCTGCTCTGTGCCGAGTCTAAGTGTCTGAGCATGCCCAGTAAGCAGCTGTGTAGATGGACACACAGTACAGTGCACACCGCGCCCGACTGCATTAATACCCGGTGCATGCCTGTTTCTTCGCCTGTGGCATGGCCGGGTTGCTGTTGTGTGGCTGGACACACACGACGGTCCACATTCTGCCACCCATGCTGTCGCACCATGTGTATGCATGTCTGCTCTGTGCCGAGTCTAAGTGTCTGAGCATGCCCAGTAAGCAGCTGTGTAGATAGACACACAGTACAGTGCACACCGCTACCGCGCTGATACCCCGTGAGCATGTCTGTCTCCCTTTGCAACCGCTAGGTGTGAGAGGCATGGCCAGTACACCCACCGGGGGTACACACGACAGTCGTCACCGATGTCTGCTACTAGGCATGTAGCCATGGCCAATGGCATCCTGCATAGCCATGGTGACCATCCAGGTGACACATATGTGGCTGTCATGCCACATTGGCTGCCTACATCCTGCACGCCGGATGCCCTCTTATAGGGTATACTGTCATGTGGTGCATCCCGTATTCCTGTCGTGATGTACTGATCAGTAGTTATTTGGTATTCCCGACTGCAGCACTAACGCAGTTACTGTACGCCACCTTGGGATGGTAACAGGCTGCGTGACTGCGCACTCTGTCTTCATTCCCTATCGGACGATTGCCTCTGCAGATGATACCACCCACCTAGGGGTATGCCTCCTGACAGTGTTGTGCTCAGTAATCCCGTAGCGCTCTGTAAATGCTTCATGCTGTAGTGTGTTCATGTAGGTAGGCATAGGTTCAACTCTCGGCCCTTCTGTGTGTGTGTGTGTGTGTGTGTGTGTGTGTTTCCAGCTGCCTCTGCAGATGAACAAGCTTTTAGACGCTTCGCAACACATACCTTGGCTATTGCCAGCTATTCTCTTACGGGTGATGTCACCCGCCTAGAAGTATGCCTCTGACAGCGCTGTGCTCAGTAAACTCGGTAGCTGCTCTGTAAATGCTTCATGCTGTAGTGAGTTCATGTAGGTAGGCATAGGTTCGACTCTCGGCCCTTGTGTGTGTGTGTGTGTGTGTGTGTGTTTCCAGCTGCCTCTGCAGATGAACAAGCTTTTAGACGCTTCGCAACACATACCTTGGCTATTGCCAGCTATTCTCTTACGGGTGATGTCACCCGCCTAGAAGTATGCCTCTGACAGCGCTGTGCTCAGTAAACTCGGTAGCGCGTTCTGTAAATGCTTCATGCTGTAGTGAGTTCATGTAGGTAGGCGTAGGTTCGACTCTCGGCCCCTCTGTGTGTGTGTGTGTGTGTGTGTTTCCAGCTGCCTCTGCAGATGAACAAGCTTTTAGACGCTTCGCAACACATACCTTGGCTATTGCCAGCTATTCTCTTACGGGTGATGTCACCCGCCTAGAAGTATGCCTCTGACAGCACTGTGCTCAGTAATCTCGGTAGCTGCTCTGTAAATGCTTCATGCTGTAGTGAGTTCATGTAGGTAGGCGTAGGTTCGACTCTCTGTGTGTGTGTGTGTGTGTGTTTCCAGCTGCCTCTGCAGATGAACAAGCTTTTAGACACTTCACAACACATACCTTGGCTATTGCCAGCTATTCTCTTACGGGTGATGTCACCCGCCTAGAAGTATGCCTCTGACAGCACTGTGCTCAGTAAACTCGTAGCTGCTCTGTAAATGCTTCATGCTGTAGTGCGCTCATGTAGGTAGGCGTAGGTTTGACACTCGGCCCTTCTCTGTGTGTGTGTGTGTGTGTGTTTCCAGATGCCTCTGCAGATGAACAAGCTTTTAGACGCCGCAACACATACCTTGGCTATTGCCAGCTATTCTCTTACGGGTGATGTCACCCGACTAGAAGTATGCCTCTGACAGCTGTGCTCAGTAAACTCGGTAGCGCTCTGTAAATGCTTCATGCTGTAGTGAGTTCATGTAGGTAGGCGAGGTTCGACTCGGCCCTCTGTGTGTGTGTGTGTGTGTTTCCAGCTGCCTCTGCAGATGAACATGCTTTTAGACGCTTCAACACATACCTTGGCTATTGCCAGCTATTCTCTTACGGGTGATGTCACCCGCCTAGAAGTATGCCTCTGACAGCACTGTGCTCAGTAATCTCGGTAGCGCTCTGTAAATGCTTCATGCTGTAGTGAGTTCATGTAGATAGGCGAGGTTCGACTCTCGCCCTTCCTGTGTGTGTGTGTGTGTGTGTGTGTGTGTTTCCAGCTGCCTCTGCAGATGAACATGCTTTTAGACGCTTCGCAACACATACCTTGGCTATTGCCAGCTATTCTCTTACGGGTGATGTCACCCGCCTAGAAGTATGCCTCTGACAGCTGTGCTCAGTAATCTCGGTAGCTGCTCTGTAAATGCGTCATGCTGTAGTGAGTTCATGTAGATAGGCGTAGGTTCGACTCCCGGCCCTTCCCTGTGTGTGTGTGTGTTTCCAGCTGCCTCTGCAGATGAACATGCTTTTAGACGCTTCGCAACACATACCTTGGCTATTGCCAGCTATTCTCTTACGGGTGATGTCACCCGCCTAGAAGTATGCCTCTGACAGCACTGTGCTCAGTAATCTCGGTAGCGCGTTCTGTAAATGCGTCATGCTGTAGTGAGTTCATGTAGATAGGCGAGGTTCGACTCCCGGCCCTTCCCTGTGTGTGTGTGTGTGTGTTTCCAGCTGCCTCTGCAGATGAACATGCTTTTAGACGCTTTCAACACATACCTTGGCTATTGCCAGCTATTCTCTTACGGGTGATGTCACCCGCCTAGAAGTATGCCTCTGACAGCGCTGTGCTCAGTAATCTCGTAGCTGCTCTGTAAATGCTTCATGCTGTAGTGAGTTCATGTAGATAGGCGAGGTTCGACTCGGCCCTTCCTGTGTGTGTGTGTGTGTGTGTGTGTGTGTATCCAGCTGCCTCTGCAGATGATCAGGCTTTTAGACGCTTCGCAACACAAACCTTGGCTATCAGCGCCATTCCTTTACGGATGTTGTCACCCACCTGTACATGTGCCTCTGATGGTGGTGTGCTCGGTGGTCCACGAGCGCATTCCATACCTGTGTCACGCTTGTGCATTTGGGTATGTGGGGTGTGGTCAATCACCATGCCTGCCACATGTGTGTGTGTGTCCATGCTCCCAGCTGCATGGGTTCATACGGTATTGCCTTGTGGTTTACGAGAACACTCATATCCTGCCGCCATCCCTGTGTTTGTGGATGGTGGTACGCAGCTCGTGTACTGCTTGTGTGCCTGTTGTGGTCGGCGACCACCGTGAGCGTGTTCTCCACGTGCACCATGCTATGGTGTGGTGGGGTGATGCTGTGTACATTACACTCCCGGCCTGCCACATGTGTCCGCCTGTATCTCTGTCATTGTATATCTACGCATATGTTGTGCCCGCATTGCTGCTCTAGCATGGACGGCTGTCTTTCCCATGTATCGCATATTTGCACGGCTGACACATATAACTGTGGTACGCTGCATATCCACTCATTGTCCATGCACTGTCCGTATTCCAGAACACCGTAATGACATCTGCTGGATATCGTGGCAGACAGCTATCCTTGCTGTCCTGACAGTGTACCTGTACACGCCATACACCTTGTGTGTACTTGCCTAGTTATGGTGTGTGTATGTCTACCTGTGCTGTATGCATGGCCGTGTGTGTCCCGCTACAGCCATCTGTGCAGGTGTCGCCACTATGGGTAATCCTTGTGGACCGCTGTTTCATGTGCACGTCTGCACATACCTGCAGACCGTACTACCCCTCCTACGGCAGCGGACTTAGATCGACTGCTGCCCTAGGCTGTAGGGCTCCATGGCGCCCACCACCACAGCACATGGTGCCCCCATCTTGGTATACCTACATGACACACCTACTAGACAGGTGGCCCTACTAGTGCGGTGCCCTGGGCAGCCGCAGGATTGCCGTATGCCTACGGCCGGATATGGGCACATCACAAGGCATACGTCTACATTCGGTGTTTTACGACGTCCAGGTTATAATACCAGAGGGGGGACCTCATCAGCTATGCTATAGAATGCGGATCTAGTTGGATTAGTAGGTGGAGGGTTGGCCACACACCAGGGCTGACCGATGGAACACTGATGAGGCCTCTTTGAGAGGCAGGTGGAGCAAGCCCACGTAACGGAATGTAGTTTAGGTACAGATGTAGGGTTAGCACACATTTGTCCACTCTTTCAGTTCTGTACCGCTGTATTACAGTGATATGCTATGCATATCTTCCATATACATTGTTAAATCTTTGATTGATGAGTATTCGGCATAGTACAATATCATATGATACATGTGTTAATAGGATGCCTTCTGAGATGTTAACATATGTGTGTGTGGTTAACATTGCGTCTGTGCTTTCTATGCTGTGGTTACATGTTCATTGTTTGCACAGAAAGTAACACATGGAAGTGTAAGGGGGGATATATAAAGCCTGGACGCCTCTATGTTATGTGTAAGTCTCACGGAGCCTACGGGTGATAGCGCTTACATGTCTATGGAGTAACCTTTGGATACCACATGTGACCTGTCGTGCCCGAAATGTCTACGCTGCCCGTTTCATCTACCTATGTGTGTCTTGGTTTGTGTGCCATAAGGTGCCAGCGCGTCTTTGATGTTGATTAGGTGTATTCCATGGTCAATTGACATTAATCCTATTAATTCACTGAAGGATGTTCTTCATTGGTGGGAACGCCATAGTTTGACCATCGTATGGCTTTCCTAGCTGACGCTGATATTGTGCCATTGGTATGTGTTCCACAGGTCACCCATTTGTTCCCCGGTATGGGAGCGTGTGATCCCCATTTCGGTGCTGGCAGATTGAGTGCTGTGTACGCCGGTATTCGCACAGCGGTCTGGCTTTGTATGGGGAGTGTCTACTGTTGTCCCTATCTGTATTTCCTGTGTTATGCCTCACTGCAGCTGTGTGGTTACACCAGGTTCGCGGTTATGGGTGCCATCTTGGTCCTACGCTTGTCCATCCCTAGCGATTGTCTACTGGACACTGGTATGGAGCAGTACACATTTCACACCTGCATTTAGCATTAGCCGGTGGATGCTTTGCACTATCAGTGGGGAGTAAGGCACGCTACTCCCACATCCCTCCCACGGTGCGGACAACGATTATCTGCCAAACAACACCGAGCCCCGCTTCTGCATACCCAGGATCCCATGGCTGCAACCCTCGACGGTACCCATTACACATCCGCATGTGTGCGGAATGGGATGTGGACGCACCTCTATGGACTCTACAATCTGGGAATATCTGTACATATGTCCTGCATTCCGTGGACAGTTGTCGCCAACCCTGAACACGCTGGGGTGCATATGTCTGGCTGTACCGTAGTCACGGCTGTCAGTTCTTTCGGGTCTCGATCGTAGCTGGTTGACATTGCGCACGGATGAATCTCTGGGGTCCTACTATGAACACCATTGTGCATATGTACAGTGTAGACCTTGTTGGACTGTGTCCATCTGGCTAGTGGGTTTGACTGCTGCTGTATGTTCCCAATCGCGGATGTCTGCTTGCTACCCATATTATGTAGTGCTACGCTAACCAGGGTATTCTAAACTGAAACCGGATGGTGTAGATCCAATGATGCAGGCTAAGAGATGCTTTAAGTAATCCTCAAATGTCCCATTAGGATATGTCCGCCACTGTATTGTCAAACTGACACAACCAAAACATGTAGATCCTATTAATTCATTGACGGATGTTCTTTATAAGCGTGAACGCCATAGTTTCAGGATCCTATGACTTTCCTACTTGACGTTGTTGGTGTGCCATTAGTATGTGTTCCGCAGGTCGCCCATTTGTTCCGCGGTATGGAAGCGAGTGATCCCCATTCTCTTTCTGGCAGATTGAGTGCTGTGTACGCCGGTATTCGCACGGCGGTCTGACTTTGTATGTGGAGTCTCTACTGTAGTCCCTATCTGTATTCCCTGTGTTTTGCCTTACTACAGCTGTGTGATTCCACCAGGTTTGCAGTTATGGGTGCCATCTTGGCCGACGCTTGTCCATCCATGGGAACTGCCTAATGGACACTGGTATAGGGCTGTACACATTTCACAGCTGCATTTAGCATTCTCCGTGGATGATTTGCATTATTAGTGCGGAGTAACGCATGCCATACCCACATCCCTCACACGGGCGGACAACGGATCATCTGCCAATCAACACCGAGACCCATTTCTGCATACCCACGATCCCATGGCTGCAGCCCTCGACAGTACCCATTATACATTCTCCATGTGTGCGGAATGGGATGTGGACGACATCTATGGACTGGACAATCTGGGGATTTCTGTGCATATGTTCTGCATTTCATGGACACCTGTCATCAACCTTGAACACGCTGGTGGTGCATATATGTAGCAGTGCCATAGTCATGGCTGTTACGCCTTCATCTGGTCTCCATCAGCAGGTTTATCTTGCTTAGGGATAAATTTTTGGGTCCTACAATGGACACCAATGTGCATATGTAAAGTGTAGAATCTGTTGGACTGTGTCCATCTGGCCAGTGGGTTTGACTGCTGCTGTATGTTCAGCAATCACGGATGTGTTTTTGAGTACCCATATCATGTAGTGCTACGTAACCAGGTCTTTCAAACCTGAACCCAAATGGTGTAATTCCAATGATGCAGGCTAACAATTGCTTTAACTAATCCTCTGAGATATCCCATTGGGACATTCCGCCACTGTATTGTCAGAATAACACCACCATGACATGTAGATCCTATTAATTCATTGAAGGATGTTCTTTATATGTGGGTACGCCATAGCTTGACCATCCTATAACCTTCCTAGTTGACGCTGTTGGTGTGCCATTACTATGTGTTCCGCAGGTCGCCCATTTGTCCCACAGTATGGAAACGAGTGGACCCCATTTTCTTGCTGGCAGAGTGAGTGCTGTGTACGCCGGTATTCGCACGGCGGTCTGGCTTTGTATGTGGAGTCTCTACTGTAGTCCCTATCTGTATTTTCTGTGTTATGCCTTACTGCAGCTGTGTGATTACACCAGGTTTGCAGTTATGGGTGCCATCTTGGTCAGACGCTTGTCCATCCATGGGAAATGCCTACTGGACACTGGTATAGGGCTGTACACATTTCACAGCTGCATTTAGCATTCTCCGGTGGATGGTTTGCATTATTAGTGGGGAGTAACGCATGTGCTATACCCACATACCTCCCACGGGCGGACAACGGATTATCTGCCAATCAACACCGAGCCCCATTTCTGCATACCCACGATCCCATGTCTGCAACCCTCGACGGTACCCATTGCACATCCTTCATGTGTGCAGGAATGGGATGTGGATGCACATCTATGGACTCGGCAATCTGGGGAGTCCTATTCATATGTCCTGCATTTCATGGACACTTGTCATCAACCTTGAACACGCTGGTGGTGCATATATGTAGCTGTGCCGTAGTCACGGCTATCAGTTCTTCTGGGTCTCTAGATCGCTGCCTGTTCACATTGCATACGGATAAATTTTTGGGTCCTACAATGGACACCAATGTGCATATGTAAAGTGTAGAACTTATTGGACTGTGTCCATCTGGCCAGTGGGTTTGACTGCTGCTGTATGTTCAGCAATCACGGATGTCTGTTTGAGTACCCATATTATGTAGTGCTACGTAAACCGTGCTTTCCGCCACTGAACCCAAATGGTGTAATTCCAATGATGCAGGCTAACAATTGCTTTAACTAATCCGCAGATATCCCATTGGGACATTCCCGCCTCTGTATTGTCAAATTAACACAAACGAAACATGTAGATCCTATTAATTAATTGAAGGATGTTCTTCATATGTGTGTACGCCATAGCTTAAACATCCTATAACCTTCCTAGTTGACGTTGTTGGTGTGCCATTAGTATGTGTTCCGCAGGTCGCCCATTTGTTCCGCGGTATGGAAGCGAGTGATCCCCATTCACTTGCTGGCAGATTGAGTGCTGTGTACGCCGGTATTCGCACGGCGGTCTGACTTTGTATGTGGAGTCTCTACTGTAGTCCCTATCTGTATTCCCTGTGTTTTGCCTTACTACAGCTGTGTGATTCCACCAGGTTTGCAGTTATGGGTGCCATCTTGGCCGTACGTTTGTCCATCCATGGGAACTGCCTAATGGACACTGGTATAGGGCTGTACACATTTCACAGCTGCATTTAGCATTCTCCGTGGATGATTTGCATTATTAGTGCGGAGTAACGATATGCCATACCCACATCCCTCACACGGGCGGACAACGGATCATCTGCCAATCAACTCCGACACCCATTTCTGCATACCCACGATCCCATGGCTGCAACCCTCGACAGTACCCATTGCAAATCCTCCATGTGTGCGGAATGGGATGTGGACGCATCTATGGACTCGACAATCTGGGGATTTCTGTGCATATGTCCTGCATTTCATGGACAGTTGTCATCAACCTTGAACACGCTGGTGGTGCATATATGTAGCTGTGCCGTAGTCACGGCTGTCACATCATCTGGGTCTCCCGAACGCAGCCGGTTGACATTGCGTACGGATAAATTTTTGGGTCCTACAATGGACACAAATGTGCATATGTAAAATGTAGAACATGTTGGACTGTGTCCATCTGGCCAGTGGTTGTGACCGCTGCTGTATGTTCCCCAATCGCGGATGTGTGTTTGACTACACATATTATGTTGTGCTACGAAACCCATGTTCTACTACGATTAACCCAAATGGTATTAATGTAATGCTGCAGGTTGGCAACTGCTTTAAGTAATCCTCAGAAGGCCCAGTAGGACATATACGCCACTGTATTGTCAATATAACACAGCCAGAACATGTGGACCCTATTGATTCATTGAAGGATGTTCTTTATAAGCGGGAACGCCAGTGTTTAAACATCCTATGACCTTCCTAGTTGACGTTGTTGGTGTGCCATTGGTATGTGTTCCACTGGTCGCCCATTTGTTCCGCAGTATGGCAGCGAGTAATCCCCATGTTGTTGCTGGCAGATCGAGTGCTGTGTACGCCGGTATTCGCACGGTCTGGATTTCTATGGGGAGTGTCTACTGTAGTTTCCATCTGCATTTCCTGTATTATGCCTTACTGCAGCTGTGTAATTCCACCGGGCTTGCAGGTATGGGTGCCATCCTGGTCGTAGGCCTGTCCTTCCATGGGGATTGCCTACTGGACACTGTTATGGCCTGTACACATTCCACACCTGCATTTAGCATTATCCGGTGGATGCTTTGCATTATTAGTGGGGAGTAGGTCATGTGCTACACCCACATCCTCCCACGGGCGGACAACGGATTATCAGCCAAACAACACCGAGCCCCATTTCTGCATACCCAAGATCCCATGGCTGCAACCCTCGACAGTACCCATTACACATCCTTCATGTGTGCGGACTGGGATGTGGACGCACATGTATGGACACGCCGATCTGGGGATTTCTGTTCATATGTCCTGCATTTCATGGACACCTGTCATCAACCTTAAACACGCTGGTGGTGCATATGTCTAACTGTGCCATAGTCACGCTATCGCATCATCTGGTGGTCGGAAACGGCTGGATGGAGTTCTGTTAGAAGGTATTTTTGGGTCCTACAATGGACACAAATGTGCATATGTAAAGTTAGATGTTGCTGGACTGTGTCCAACTGGCCAGTGGTTTTGACTGCTGCTGTATGTTCCCAATCGCGATGTCTGTTTGACTACCCATTCTACGTGGTGCTACGTAAACCAGGTGTTTTAGAACTGTGAATAAATGGTGTATATCCAAAGATGCAGGTTAGCAACTGCTTTAAATAAACCTCAGACGTCCCAATAGGACATATCCGTCACTGTACTTTCAACATAACACCACCGGTTGATCCCCTATGTATTCATTGAAGCATGTTTTCTTTATAGGTGGGAACGCCATAGTTTACATATCCTAGTTGACGTTGTTGGTGTGCCATTAGTATGTGTTCCACAGGTCGCCCATCTGTTCCGCAGTATGGTAGCGAGTGCTCCCCATTTTGTTGCTGGCAGATTGAGTGCTGTGTACGCCGGTGTTCACACGGCGGTCCGACTTTGTATGGGGAATGTCAAGTGTAGTCCCTATGTGTATTACCTGTGTTATGCCTTACTGCGGCTGTGTAATTCCACCGGGTTTGCAGTTATGGGTGCCATCTTGGTCGTACGCTTGACCATCCATGAGAATTGCCTACTGGACACTGGTATAGGGCTGTACACATTTCACACCTGCATTTAGCATTCTCCAGTGGATGCTTTGCATTATTAGTGGGGAGTAAGGCAGGTGCTACGCCCACATCCTCCCACGGGCGGACAAAAGATTACCTGCCAAACGACACCGAGCCCTGTTTCTACATAACCAGGATCCCTTGACTGCAACAGTCGACAGTACCCATTACACATCCTTCATGTGTGCGGACTGTGATGTGGACGACTTCTATGGACTCGAACTCTGGGGATTTCTGTGCATATGTGCTGCATTTCATGGACAGCTATCATCAACATTGAACACGCTATGGTGCATATGTCTAGCTGTGACGTGGTCACGACTATCGGTTCACGTGGTGGCGATGAAGGCTGGCACGCATTCCGACGGGAAAATTTTGGGTCCTACAATGGACACCAATGTGCATATGTAAAGTGTAGAGCTTGTCGGACTGTGTCCGTGTGGCCAGTGGGTTTGACTGCTGCTGTGTGTTCACCAATCGCGGATGTCTGCTTGACTACCCATAGTGTGTAGTGCTACGGAAACCATGTTTTCCGAGACCGAACCAAATGGTGTACATCCAATGTTGCAGGTTAACAACCGCTTTAATTAATCCCCAGAGGTCCCGTTGGGAAGTATCGCCACTTTATTGTCGGAACGACACCTCCAGACTAGGTAAATCACGGGCACTTTGGCACGGTCTTAACGCCATTTGCAAATGTAATTAGCAGACACGTGTCAATACATGTATAATAATACATATTGTCATGCCGGGTTAATGTATGTTATTTGGACAATGGCTTCTGCTATTGACATCCGCTGCTGTGGGTGTTGCCGGTTACCATACACATGGCTTTCTCAAAGGCCGAATTCACAATTCTGAACACTACTGTGGTCTCCTTTAAGGACCCTGAGCCAGTGGTCAACAGTACTGCAGCCACTGCATCACTTACATATGGCGCCTGCCGGTACCTACAGGACTGCATGGATCAGGCATTCCCTTACCCAACTGTGGTTCATTGTACCAATGCCAAGCATCCAGTGTGGTGTACCCCAGCCATACACAAGCTGTACAACGAGAGGAGGTGGCTACTACAAGGCAGAGCAGACACCTTGTGAGGTATGACACCCTTGGTCATTATATGTGTAGAGCTACAGGCTGTCATGACATGGTCCGGGGCACGCTCCACAGATATATCTCCATGGACCTGGCTGACAATCATACAGCCTTCATTTGCTATGCTGGACACCTGGGAGGTCACTCCCACATATGCTCTGACTGGGTTCACGATGATGTGGAGTTTACTCAACATACACACATTGCCAACATACGGGCTGACAGGTTCGGTGAAGACATCTCCACACCCTCCCCACATGAAGAGATGTCTGTACCGGGCGGTTTGTGGTCCCCGAATGTTCTGTGACGCACGGGTGGAACATGCTCTCTCCAGGGTAGTGAACATAGCATCCATGGGACCAGCTGGTGACCCGACTGTGTACTCCACGATCTCATTGAGGAATTAGACCCACAGTTAGGACAGCTGTTTATTTCTAGCTTCACCTCGGGTAACGCATTCGGGTTGTGTCGCACAGCGACTGTAGTCCCACGCCACAGCGCCAATGCCTCCACTGACCCTGGTTATTACTGTCCCATTACCATGAGGAGACCTATCTGCAAAGACATGGGAAGGGATCATACTGCGGCTCGTAGATGAAGGCATAGGGGACCTGCATACTTTGCATCCAACCCGGTTTGGCTTGGTCAGGGGCGGTTCATGCATTTAAAGCATGGTTGATGCTTTCGACGGTCACCAAGGCCATTGATGGGGGTCTTGCAGTCCATACAGCCTACCTCGACCTGGCAAAGGCCTTCAACACAATACCCCCCTCGGGTATCATTGATAAACCCATCGGCTTGATGTGAACACGCATATCGCAGGATGGGTTGTAAACTGGCTATGTGACACAGCCCACGCGGTCATAGTTGCTGGCAGCATGTCGGACCTACTGCCTGTCGCAGGCAGTGTCCCACGGGGCTCTGCCCTGGGTCCACTCTCTTCTACATCTACATTTCCACAGTACAGGCACACACAGGGGTGTTATGGGCGACATTGTTTGTAGATGACTGCGAACCGGTGCCATAGTGGGACGGACATCTGACACAGATATCCTTCAAAGGGGCCTCCCAGATATGCATATCTGCTGTCAGGGACATGGCCTACAGCTAAATGCAAGGTAATGCAAAATCATACCCGTCGAGGAGAACGAGGTCACCCCTGTCCGGCATATGGGTGGCAGTCCACTGAGCGCTGGGTAATTACCAGGGATCAGGGGACACAGGTTGTCGGTCACCATTCGCTCAACACACACGTTGCTATCGTGGTTCGGTAGGACTTCTACATTGCCCACCTGTTTGTGCAGGGATTCACATCTAGATCAGGGTAGGTCATTGTCTCCTTGTACTCATTACGTGTTACACCTATGATTGAGTACATTGCCCCATTCGAGGGTATCTGACCCGACACCTACAGCAGCTGGGAAGGCCTCATAGGTTAATTGTCATACAGATGCAGGGTGTCAGGGATTTGTGTAATGCTGCCCCACTGTTAGGACCCTGCTCCATTCGGTCACATACCTCTTGTTCGGTGTTGACCTGTGCCTGACATACGAGGCCATGTCGACCCATATGTCATGTCTATGCTTCACCTACTGTATCTACATCCCTCGGAACCACAAGGGCAGGTGACGTGAACCTTGACGCTGTCATTAATAGGATGTGTTGGAGTGACACATACGCCACCCAGACACTCACTATGCTGTGGATCTACATCACAGTACATGTGAGGCAGAGATCCTTGCTAGCCTTGTTCGAGGGGATCTTGTCCGCTGGATGGGGATTTCAGGTATACCCCAGGGATTTCATCATTATCACTGCTTGACAGAGGTACGGCAATATCATAGGCATTTTATCTCCGGACCGAAGGTTGGCAAAGGAATCCTAACTATGGACTAGGGTTATGGCTGACCTTGGGTAGATAGCCTACCCTGTACCTATGGACCTATGAACCTATGTTCATAGTTTGTCCCATTTACACTTGTCTATCCCCTATCCTCTTTCTCATGTGTATATTTCTGTGGCACGTGATTGTCCTCTGTATTACCTGCAGGTATGCTGTCTACAGTGCACATATGCCACGGTTGATTACAGTGTATCTGTGTCCCTACCACTGTGATACTGAGGACTACCACACATCCTTCACAAGATTACATGCATATGTGCATTCTATTATTCTTGGCCTATGGGGGTGTTAAGGCAACGGTTACACGTGTCCCTGTTTGTGCACGCCATGGTGGTCTTTGACCAGCCTCCGCTATGTCGTGGGATGGACGGTAGTGTTGCTGTGTGTTTGGCATGTGTTTTCATTGCCGTACATCTGTGGGAGGTGTGGTTGGCACATGTTCCTCTTTGCAGGAGCCCCATCCTGGGGTTTTGTGTCATGCATCTACACTTGGCACGTGCCATATGTCCTGTGCTATTCCCACAGTCGCAGTATGCCTTCATGCATTACTACTGCGTGTTACTGGCTGTTTGTATGTGGTACACATGGCGATTGTGGTGGTTGGCTTGGCCTATTCCCATGCTATGACATACACATCTGTCAATTAAGTTGTTAAAATCAGACTGTAACACTCATTAGGCTTTTCAAAATGACAGTCAATAACACAGGAAGCTCAGTTTCACAACGTTTTAATAGTGTACACCAGGAGGCAAATAACTATGCAGTACAAGTATAGAGTTTTGTCTGACTCTATACAGGAAGCAGCTTTATGTGTATTGTGTTTACAATCAGCTTTTGCCCACCTTAATGACGTGGTCAGTCACAGGGCATTTACATCACTATAGTCCACAATATTCTATTCATACAACGGTGCTAAGGTAATGCTTATTAAATGTTTTCCCATGAGAATAGCACAGCCTTGCAAGGCACCTGGTCAATTAGAATGTCCTTCTGTAAATGTTGCTCTGTCAAGGTTCCAAGCCTGTTCGGATACAATAGTCAGTTCATTTCCTACTAGGTTCCTTTGTCTCTCTGGTGAGCAGCTGTACTCTATCTTCGATAGAGCTCACAAGGCCATCCTCCTCAGTGGAAGGAAGAAAGATATACATGTACATACATTTATTATTCTCTAACCCAGCGGATAATTAATGCTGAATGACATACGCCTGCTGAACTGGTTACTGCCAGGGTCAGAGTTCAATCACACTGCAGCTACGCTTCAGGCAATTACATGCATGATAAGTTCTACTGCCATATTGTAAAATAGAATAAAATGCATTATACACTATTTGCTTCTAAACTAGCACGTCATATATGTTTAGATATATCTTTTCTAACATTCTCCTCCTTTTAATGCTTTTATTCTATCCAGAAACATATACAACATTATTTCATTCCCTAGCCTCTTCCTCTCTGGAACTTTTAACTAGGCAAGTCATTTGTTTTACATTTCAGAAAGAATTTCATTTGGTATTAACAAATTCCACTCCAGGTCTTGATACATAGTCTCGTTACAGATACGCCAACAGAGTCCCTAACTAATCCTTTCATACAAGGTATCCCGCAACAGACACATGCTCCCAATATGAGCAAAACAACACAAATGGCAATCAAGATATTCATTATGAGTGAACCCCATCCACCAAATGGTTTCTGGAAATAGTCAGTGGGTTTGGGCCTGGTTCCGCCATGGCTGATACCTGCTGTATTACCTCTAGGTGGTCGTTGATATCGTGCTTATTATGTGGTATATACGCACAGCAGTCTTCTTTGATAAGCATGCCAAGACGCACCACCTCTCGCCGCCAGGGTGCAGTCAAGAGCCATTACATTTTGTAGCACAACAGTTCTCATTGCATTCAGTTCATCAGTCACAAGTTCGAGAGCGGAAAAGTCGCATTGCTCATTACTTCGAGAGGTTTTGACAACTTCCTCAGTTCCCTGATTGATTTCACTGCTCCATAAGCTGGGATTATTCCAGCCCAGGATATAACACTGTCACCAAGTCCATAGGAGTCAATTTTCCTTTATCTCTTACAGAAGAATGATCTTTCCAAACAGCTTCGATTTCACCCACTGGATTAGTAGGTTTCTCGACTGAGTTCCCAGTTCTTCGAGCTATATCTCTTACATTTCGTATCGCACTCCAGAGGCAATTCTGCAGTATGTCTTATGGCTGGAACCAGATAACCCAAAACAACTGCCGGACCAATTCTCAGGTAACCATTGATATGCTTTTTTCCCACAAACAAAATAACAATATTCTACTTTACTACTGATGCGGTTAACTCTGCATGTAACATTTTCCTGTCTATAACAGACAACTGTTTATACAATTCAGGATGTTTCTGCACATCTTTCCACGTTGTTCTCATTAAGCTTAAATACGAATCATAAATCGTGCTACAACTAGTACTGTGATCTTTGGCTTTTATATGACATTTGTAAGACACAGTTATGTTACAATTACTCCCACCAACTTGGACTGTATCATGTTTATAAAAACCAAACAATTCCTTTTTGTGTAACAGGTAAGTACAGTGCCACTTTGTCCTGTGATCTCACAGAACCTGTATCAAAAGGTAGATATTCACAAGTCTCAATTTATCCCCAAGGGGACAGCAGACATCAAAAGTCCTCCATATGCTGTAGGTATGGCAGTACAAACCCAGCAATTTGAAATGTTCATAGTCTCTACATGCACACGCTTCATGGCTAGGTATGTGTTGAGGTTTGAGTGCCAATCTGTGGCCAGTTCATCACGCTTCATTATTTGTATCTGTGTAGTTATATGCAGGAAAGATCCCAGCAAAAGAAAAGTCACCACAAACATGGTTAATAGGTGTATGATCAGTAGGACAGTAAACCAATGTCTTTGGGGTTGCTTTGTATTGTTATACACTCTGCCCCTGGTCATTCTGTCTCTGTGGTATATCGGCTACGACATGTAAATCAGACTGGATATTCTTTACCGGTTTGCAAAGGGTCAGGTGAACCCAGGACGACCTCTCCGCAACCTTTACTGCAGTAGGCGCTGCCAACAGTACCTGGTACGGACCTTCCCACGCTGGACTCGTCCGTTACTTGTTTGGATAACATTCAACCACACCCAGGATCCTGGAGTCAGCTCTGCGTCCGCTTCGCTTGTTCTTTATCTGAAAAGAGTTTAACTGCAAAACAGTGTTATTGGTTAACAATCCTCTCATGTAACTGGCTAATGAGCCATCGACCTCCAGCTCTGCAGGCATGAGAGCTTTCCACTGTGGCACATAATATGCCATTCCAAATACTACTTCAAAGGGGGCAAACCCTTTACATTTGGAACTGTTGTCATGCTCAGCAATGCTAGACGTAGACAGCACATGCAATTGCTGTGGGTGCCACTCATCAACCTCTTCAACGTATTTCTCGAAATCCCATTGTACTCTCCACCAGTCATGCTGACTGTGGGTGGTATGCAATGATTCTTCAAGGAAATCCCAAAGAATCACCCAGGTTGCTGGATTGTCTGGTTCACAAAATGTGTTCTATTGTCACTGTAGCTTCTTTCCGTATGCCAGATCTAGGGATACTTTATTTTACTGGGGCCTTTGCCGCTGTTGCTGCATCCGGATTCCTGGTTGGAAATGCTTCTACCCATTTTGAAAACATATCTATAATCACTAAACAGTATTTCTTCCCTTCACATTTATTCAGCTCTATAAACTCCATACAAATAGTATGGAACAGATATGGTGGTGTAGGGAAACTCCTCGCTCGGTTGGAATGCTCCCTGTGCATGATGTTTACTGCAAATATGACACGCTGCACAAAATGTTTGTATGTGGTTCCTAATTCCGTATGTTATGAATATTCTGTTAACCAACTGTACCATCCCCCCTGTTGAGACATGGCTCTGCCCGTGGCTCAACAAAGCCGCATATCTAAATAAATTAGACGCTAATATTGGCTTTCTCACTTTGGAGATGTACAGTCCGCCTTCAAGGATTGCTCCTCGCCTTACCCACGCCTGCTTTTCTGCTTTCGTAGTTGATGTTTGCATTGTTTCTAACATTTCTAAATCTAGAATCTCTGAGGATTGTCATTCCTCATTCAAAAAGAAAGTTTCTGAGTGTGAGGCTGCTTGTTTTGCAGCTGCATCCGCTCCCGCATTACCTTTCGTAATCTTATCCTGTTGCTTTGTATGAGCTGCACATTTACAATTAGCTACTTTAGTAGGTAACTGAATGGAATCTAATAAATTCAAGATCAATTGCGCATGATTAATCGGTTTACCAGTGGATGTTATCATTCCCTATTCTTCCACTGCTGCGCATAAACATGCACTGTAGAGACAGCATACTGACTATCGGTATATATGTCCACACATCTGTTTTTCGCTAGAGTGCAAGCACGTGTTAAAGCTATCAATTCTGCTGCTTGAGCAGACAAGTTATGCTGCAGGGGTTGGGCTTCTACAATCTCAATATCAGTAACTACTGCATAACCTACTTGATTCTTTCCTGTAGGACCCTTTCTACATGATCCGTACACATAAACTGTCACCTCTGCATCATCTAAGGGTATATCAGTAATATCCTGTCTGGGTAAAGTTATTTGCTCCATTTCCTGTAGGCAACTGTGTGGTGTGCCATACACAGGTGTCGGACGTGACGCTGATGGGGTTAATGCTGTACAACGCTGAATCACCATATGAGGTTGACTCAGGAGTATGGTCAAACAAGAAAGATGTCTAGCACGGGTCAGGAATGCTATTTTCTCTTGCAGCTAAATTATCGCAACTGCATGAGGCACTCTCACAATGAGAGGGTGGAATAATACCATTGATGCCGAAGCCTGTACTGCCATGGCTGCTGCAACAACTGCCTGTACACAATGTGGCAATGACCGTGCCACTGGGTCCAACTGCGATGAGTAGTAAGCTATGGGGCGTTGCTTACTTCCATGTTGTTGCATCAAGACTGACGCCATATATCCCTGCTTACAATCTACAGTCTGAAAACATCTGTTATGATAATTCGAGACCTAAAACAGATGATGAAGCTATCAATCGTTTTAGTCTGCAGAAAGCTGTTTCTGCTACTGGAATCCAGTGTAGTATATCTTGTGCTGCCATAGGTGTATTAAAGATTAAAGCAGACAATAGAGCCGATTCAAAAGCATAGTTTGGTAACCAGCTTCGACAAAGTTAGTCGTCCCAGGAAGGACATCATTCCTTCTTGGTAGTTGGCTTGGGTGCTTGTGAAATTGCTGCCTTCCTATCTTCATCTAATGTTCTACCCTCCTTGATACCACATATCCCAGGTACTTGACCTGTATTCTCCAAGTTGCAATTTATGCTTGTTTACTTTATGTCCCTGTTCTGCTAAATATTTCAATAATGCTATTGTATCTTCCCTACATTGCTGCTGGGTAGGGGCCGCAAGCAGGATGTCATCCACATAAAGTAGAACTTGACTGCCCCCGGTGGAGTAAACCCCGCAGGTTGCTAGCCATCTCCTGTGCGAATATTGTTGGACTTTCACAGTATCCCTGCGGTAGCCGAGTATGGGTGTATCTGTTACCCTGAATGTAAATGCAAACCAATACGGACTATCTGGATGTATAGGTATTGAAAAGGAAGCATAGCTTATATCTACCATGGTAAGATACTTCTGTTGCGGCTTCATATCATTCAATATAGTGTGTGGGTCTGGCACCATCGGTACCCTAGGTAGTATTGCATGATTTACAGCTTGTAAATCCTGTACCATCCGCCATTCCCCGATTGCTTTTCTAACAGGAGATAGAGGGGTATTGCATGGTGAATCTGACGCTTCTACCAGTATCCCTTTCTTGAGTTATGCCGCTATGATAGGCTTGATTCCCTGCTCTGCATCCTTCCTCAAAGGGTATTATTTCTTTGGCGGTCTAAATGCTGACTTCGTGTAATGGTTACTGGACGTGCTGTCCTAATAAGCCCTACATCTGATTTCCTGTTGACCAAAGGGTGCTTGATATGTCACACAAGGCTCTCTCCTTCTTTTAACAGGAACACCGATCAGCTGTCCTCACTCTGCTGTAAGTGTACAGCTGGACGTGCTTATGCTAGCCACTTTACGCTTTGCTTCTGTAGTCCCTGTTGTGACAATTGTAAGTCGATTTGCCTTTCCCATCGTGTCACTTTTTCACCCTGGTCCACCCATCTGACATTTCTATGTTTGGTTACACTGACATGCGGTGGCCTGTTGGACTTATATAGTCCCATGAATTCCTGTGGTAATGAACAACTCAGCACACTATTACCCTCAGTATCCCAGTACAAGGTTCGTAACACTAGTCTATTGGCAGGATGTCTGCACAATGTTTGCTCATATTCCTTATCAGGCCCTGGTGTGCTACAATAGTACAGAGTACAATGTAACAAATGCTGCTGATCAATGTGAAGGAGCGCACCTTACTGATGGCTACGCTCATCAGTTCCTCGGTTACTGCCCCTGGACCAGTCGTGACGAGGTCCTGCCTGTACCAATTATGGGATTCACCCTCCGTTCGCACCACAAAAGTATCCATTTGCCTTTGTGCCTCCATACCCTTCTTGGTAGGGACTACTGCTATGCCAAAGAGCTGCATAATGTCTCTCCCCAGTATATTTACTGGACATTTTGCAGAAAGTACTATTTTACTTCTCTGGGTCATACCTGACACAGGGTCAGTTATTGCTATATCATGGGAAAGTGGTTCCCTGTATAGCTGCCCGCTTGCTGCTTTCACTAATATGTAGTCAGGTGATTCTGAGTGTTCCGTAACTTTGAAGGGTGTATCAAAGTTCGTGATGCTCCTGAATCACACAGGAATCTCACATCCTTCCTCCACCAGACGGTAACTTCCGGTTTTGTGTCCGCCAAATAGAGCTCCAAGCTCAACAGGGCTAATTCTAGTACTTCGCTTTTCCTCATTTTCTACATCTGTTTGCACTTCCTTTATTCCTTCTACTGCGCTTACATTTTCTCCCTGCCCATTAGTCTGTCCTGATGACTGTTGAACGTTATGACTGTCATATAGTCAATCCTCATCACTCCGATCCTTCCCTTCCGTAGACGCTTTTATTCAACCTGCACTCCCTTGCTAAATGTCCCTCTTCCCGCAGTTAAAGCACTCACCTTTTCTCTTTCTTTCCTCAAACACCTCCGAGTCTCTGTCAGAGCGCTTATTGCCCTGAGTGTTTCTCTTACCCTTTTACCTGACTGTACTACAAAGACTTCTGCTCCATCTTCAGCTGTGAAGACCTGCGCCTTCCTTTTCTTCTTACTGTTAAGATGTCTTTCAGCAAGCCTAGCATACTCCAGTACGGCTTGTAGCCTACTGCTCGGTGATCTATCATATGCTTTGTAATATAGCTACCGATAGGGGCAATGCAACCTTTCGAAAATGCATTTTCAATTGTTGTTCATATGCACTATCATTTTTCAGATGTGCAGCAATAGGCATGCCACTATGGTTAGTGAAACATTCCAATAATCTAGCATAGTATCCATCTACAGTTTCATTATCTTGTTGTATGCACTGATTAATACAGGTCCAATCTGCTCTAGGTTTCCAATTTTCGTAATTCGTCCATAAGACCCTTCAACGTGGTGTCTACTTCAAGGCCACTATGTGGGAGTGGTTTAAGTTGCGCGTCACGAGCATTCCGGACGACACAAAACATGTGCCAGTCTGGACCTATTATTTGTCTAATCACCTTCTACTTCTTCCCCATTTAAGTGGTAACTCATTCGCATACCTTGTAAATGTTGTATAAACTTTTCATGATTACTTTGTGGATGGGGAATTCTCTGTAACTTTCCGGATATCTTCCGTGTCCACGGTCTATACACTAGGGAGTTGGGTCCTGGCCTTCCTGTCCTGCCTGAGGGTTCGGTACTTCAATTAATTGACAGATTTCCTCACTCTGTTCTAGTGACTCTCTTCTTAGTTGAGTGTCCCTAGGTGTTTTACGTGTTCGGGATCTAGTTTCAATAGCTTCTCTTACAAATGGTTGTTGTGATACCTCTGTTGCCACAGGATAACGTGGGAGTTACTAGCCTGCCTCCCGCCATATCCTGGATGTGGTATCGAGGGGTGGAGGGGAGGCCGCCGCTACTACTGTATTATTATCATCTTTGTCTACGTATGATGCTTTCGCATTTTTAGTCTTCTGTTCCCTTCGGTTCACTACCTCAATCCACCTATGTGCTTGAGGGATACCCAAATGTCGCTGTTTTTTCGCCTGAACATCTTAGGGTTGCCACCTTTCAAATGCCCAAAGTGGGACATTTTTGGTAGGAACGCCAGATTTTGCAGGGCAAAACATACCCACGGCCAGTACAAAGGACAGAAATTCACTTTTGCCAGAATAGAAACTTATTCTTGTAGCATTTGAGTTGCTTATTCTGTTTATTATAATATTTTGGTGTTTCAGATACAAAATAACTGTTTTATGCAACTATTAAAGAAAATATAGGAAATATTTTTGTCCTAAGATATCAGGACATTTGCCATTTGTTCAGTTTTTTTGCAGGACACAACTGCCCAAAGAGGGACTGTCCCTCACAAAGTGGGACAGGTGGTAACCCTAGAACATCTGCATCACATTTTAAGTGATTCCAATGTTTCACTAACGATATTTTGTCTAATATACCATCAAAGTCATATTTATTACCCCATTTTGCAAAATATCTCACATTATCTGCTCTCTGCAATTGCATATACTTCGCATCATCCGTCAAAGGCGGATCTCACGATCTCTTAGTGCACTAATTTCCCATGTCTTCTAAACGACTGTTACGTAACCCTTCTCTCGTACCACGTGGTATCTCCTTCCCTGTATCCACTGTAGTGTCTACAATGACTGTTTACTCTGCTCTGTGTTCCCCTGATCTATGTCCAAATGTAAACTACTTGAATTGGTCTTCGACCTGCTATCACAAATGTTAACAAAAACACAATGTAGCCTGGTCCCTGATCTACAACAGAGACAAAGAGGCAAACTCTCCTTACCTGAGCCTCCCATTTATGACTGCACGCTTTTCTTCTTGGGATCCAGTTTTCCGCTTTTCAGCCACAGATCAGAAAGTGGACAGCCTCTTTACACACAACAATTCAGTCGGAGGTCTTTTCACTCAAGAAGAACCATTTAGGCAACTTCTCCTGCGCAGATTTCTTACCACCCATGCACTCTGACCTGTAGCTTACCAAGGAATTCGCTAAGAAGGACCACAATGTCAAATAAGTTGTTAAAATCAGACTGTAGAAATCAGTAGGCTTTTCTAAATGACAGTCAATAACACAGGAAGCTCAGGTTCACAACGTTTTAGTAGTGTACAAAACTATACAGTACAAGTATAAGAGTTTTGTCTGACTCTATACAGGAAGCAATTTGTTTATATAGTGTTTACAATCAGCTTTTGCCCACCTTACTGACGTGGTCAGTCACAGGGCATTTCCATCACTATGGTCCGCAATATTCTATTCATAACGAGGGTGCTGAGGTAATGCTTTTAAAATGTTTTCCCATGAGAATAACACAGCCTTGCAAGGCACCTGGTCAATTACAGTGTCCTTCTGTAATTGTTGCTCTTTCAAGGACCCTGGACTGTTCGGATACAATAGTCAGTTCATTTCTTAATACGCCTTTGTCTCTCTGGTAAGGAGTTGTACTCTATCTTCGATAGAGCTCACAAGGCCATCCTCCTCAGTGGAAGGGAGGAAGATATACATGTACATACATTTATTTTTCTCTAACCCAGCAGATAATTAATGCTGAAAGACATAAGCCTGCTGAACTGGTTACTGCCAGGGTCAGAGTTCAATCACACTGCAGCTAAGCTTCAGCCAATTACATGCAAGATCATTTCTACTGCCATATTGTAAAGTAGAATACAATGCATTATATACTATTTTGCTTCTAAACTGGCACTTCATATGTGTTTCTATATATATTTTTCTAACAACATCCATCCGCCATATGCATGTTACAGATGTAGGGTTAGCACACATCTGGCCACTCTTTCAGTTCTGTACCGCTGTATTACAGTGATATGCTATGCATATCTTCCATATACATTGTTAAATCTTTGATTGATGAGTATTCGGCATAGTACAATATCATATGATACATGTGTTAATAGGATGCCTTCTGAGATGTTAACATATGTGTGTGTGGTTAACATTACGTCTGTGCTTTCTATGCTGTGGTTACATGTTCATTGTTTGCACAGAAAGTAACACATGGAAGTGTAAGGGGGGATATATAAAGCCTGGACGCCTCTATGTTATGTGTAAGTCTCATGGAGCCTACGAGTGATAGCGCTTACATGTCTATGGAGTAACCTTTGGATACCACATGTGACCTGTCGTGGACGAAATGTCTACGTTGACTGTTTCATCTACCTATTTGGGTCTTGGTTTGTGTGCCATAAGGTGCCAGCGGGTCTTTGATGTTGATTAGGTGTATTCCATGGTCAATTGACATTAATCCTATTAATTCACTGAAAGATGTTCTTCATTGGTGGGAACGCCATAGTTTGACCATCGTATGGCTTTCCTAGCTGACGTTGATATTGTGCCATTGGTATGTGTTCCACTGGTCACCCATTTGTTCCGCGGTATGGGAGCGTGTGATCCCCATTTTGGTGCTGGCAGATTGAGTGCTGTGTACGCCGGTATTCGCACAGCGGTCTGGCTTTGTATGGGGAGTGTCTACTGTTGTCCCTATCTGTATTTCCTGTGTTATGCCTCACTGCAGCTGTGTGGTTACACCAGGTTCACGGTTATGGGTGCCATCTTGGTCCTACGCTTGTCCATCCCTAGCGATTGTCTACTGGACACTGGTATGGAGCAGTACACATTTCACACCTGCATTAAGAATTAGCCGGTGGATGCTTTGCACTATCAGTGGGGAGTAAGGCATGTTCTATACCCACATCCCTCCCACGGGGCGGAACAACGGATTATCTGCCAAACAACACCGAGCCCCGTTTCTGCATACCCAGGATCCCATGGCTGCAACCTCGACGGTACCCATTGCACATCCTCCATGTGTGCGGGAATGGGATGTGGACGCACCTCTATGGACTCTACAATCTGGGAATATCTGGACATATCACCTGCATTCCGTGGACAGTTGTCATCAACCCTGAACACGCTGGTGGTGCATATGTCTGGCTGTACCGTAGTCACAGCTGTCAGTTCATCTGGGTCTCTCGATCGTAGCTGGTTGACATTGCGTGCGGATGAATCTCTTGGGTCCTACTATGAACACCATTGTGCATATGTACAGTGTAGAACTTATTGGACTGTGTCCATCTGGCTAGTGGGTTTGACTGCTGCTGTATGTTCCCCAATCACGGATGTCTGCTTGAGTACCCATATTATGTAGTGCTACGTTAACCAGGGTATTCTAAACTGAAACCGGATGGTGTAAATCCAATGATGCAGGCTAACAATTGCTTTAACTAATCCTCAAATGTCCCATTAGGACATGTCCGCCACTGTATTGTCAAATTAACACAAACAAAACATGTAGATCCTATTAATTCATTGAAGGATGTTCTTTATATGTGTGTACGCCATAGCTTAAACATCCTATAACCTTTCTAGTTGATGTTGTTGGTGTGCCATTAGTATGTGTTCCGCAGGTCGCCCATTTGTTCCGCGGTATGGAAGCGAGTGATCACCATTCTCTTGCTGGCAGATTGAGTGCTGTGTATGCCGGTATTCGCACGGCGGTCTGACTTTGTATGTGGAGTCTCTACTGTAGTCCCTATCTGTATTCCCTGTGTTTTGCCTTACTACAGCTGTGTGATTCCACCAGGTTTGCAGTTATGGGTGCCATCTTGGCTGTACGTTTGTCCATCCTTGGGAAATGCCTACTGGACACTGGTGTAGGGCTGTACCCATTTCACAGCTGCATGTAGCATTCTCCGGTGGATGATTGTCATTATTGGTGGGGGGTAAGGCATGTTCTATACCCACATCCCTCCCACGGGGCGGGACAACGGATTATCTGCCAAACAACACCGAGCCCCATTTCTGCATACCCACGATCCCATGGCTGCAGCCCTCGACGGTACCCATTATACATTCTTCATGTGTGCGGGACTGGGATGTGGACGCACATCTATGGACACGGCCATATGGGTATTTCTGCCCATATGTTCTGCGTTTCATGGACACCTGTCATCAACCTTAAACACGCTGGTGGTGCATATGTCTAACAGTGCCATAGTCATGGCTGTTACGCCTTCAGCGTCGCTTCCTCCATCACGTTTATCTTGCTTAGGGCTAAATTTTTGGGTCCTACAATGGACACCAATGTGCATATGTAAAGTGTAGAACCTGTTGGACTGTGTCCATCTGGCCAGTGGGTTTGACTGCTGCTGTATGTTCCCCAATCGCGGGTGTGTGTTTGACTACACATATTATGTAGTGCTACGACATCCTGGTCTTTCAAACCTGACACCGGATGGTGTACATCCAAAGATGCAGGTTAGCAACTGCTTTACATAATCCTCTGAAGTCACAATACGAAATATCCGCCACTGTATTGCCAGAATAACACCACCATGACATGTGGATCCTATTAATTCATTGAAGGATGTTCTTTATATGTGGGTACGCCATAGCTTGACCATCCCATAACCTTCCTAGTTGACGTTGGTGGTGTGCCATTACTATGTGTTCCTCAGATCGCCCATTTGTTCCGCAGTATGTAAGCGAGTGAACCCCATTTTCTTGCTGGCAGATTGAGTGCTGTCTACGCCGGTATTCGCACGCCGGTCTGGCTTTGTATGGGGTGTGTACTGTGGTCCCTATCTGTATTTTCTGTGTTATGCCTTACTGCAGCTGTGGAATTACACCAGGTTTGCAGTTATGGGTGACCATCTTGGTCGTACGTTTGTCCGTCCATGGGAAATGCCTACTGGACACTGGTATAGGGCTGTACACATTTCACAGCTGCATTTAGCATTCTCCGGTGGATGATTTGCATTATTAGTGGGGAGTAACGCATGTGCTATACCCACATACCTCCCACAGGGCGGTACGACGGATTATCTGCCAATCAACACCGAGCCCCATTTCTGCATACCCACGATCCCATGTCTGCAACCCTCGACGGTACCCATTGCACATCCTTCATGTGTGCGGGAATGGGATGTGGACGACGCCTATGGACTCGGCAACCTGGGGAGTCCTATTCATATGTCCTGCATTTCATGGACACTTGTCATCAACCTTGAACACGCTGGTGGTGCACATATCTAGCTGTGCCGTAGTCACGGCTATCAGTTCTTCTGGGTCTCTAGATCGCTGCCTGTTCACATTGCATACGGATAAATTTTTTGGTCCTACAATGGACACCAATGTGCATATGTAAAGTGTAGAACTTATTGGACTGTGTCCATCTGGCCAGTGGGTCTGACTGCTGCTGTATGTTCAGCAATCACGGATGTCTGTTTGAGTACCCATATTATGTAGTGCTACGTAAACCGGGTTTTCCGCCACTGAACCCAAATGGTGTAATTCCAATGATGCAGGCTAACAATTGCTTTAACTAATCCGCAGATATCCCATTGGGACATTCCCGCCTCTGTATTGTCAAATTTACACGAACAAAACATGTAGATCCTATTAATTCATTGAAGGATGTTCTTTATATGTGGGTACGCCATAGCTTAACCATCCTATAACCTTCCTAGTTGACGTTGTTGGTGTGCCATTAGTATGTGTTCCGCAGGTCGCCCATTTGTTCCGCGGTATGGAAGCGAGTGATCCCTATTCACTTGCTGGCAGATTGAGTGCTGTGTACGCCGGTATTCACACGGCGGTCTGACTTTCTATGTGGAGTCTCTACTGTACTCCCTATCTGTATTCCCTGTGTTTTGCCTTACTACAGCTGTGTGATTCCACCAGGTTTGCAGTTATGGGTGCCATCTTGGCGTCGCTTGTCCATCCATGGGAACTGCCTCATGGACACTGGTATAGGGCTGTACACATTTCACAGCTGCATTTAACATTCTCCGGTGGATGATTTGCATTATTAGTGCGGAGTAACGCATATGCCATACCCACATCCCTCACACGGGGCGGGACAACGGATCATCTGCCAATCAAGTCCGACACCCATTTCTGCATACCCACGATCCCATGGCTGCAACCCCCGACAGTACCCATTGCAAATCCTCCATGTGTGCGAGAATGGGATGTGGACGCACATCTATGGACTCGACAATCTGGGGATTTCTGTGCATATGTCCTGCATTTCATGGACAGTTGTCATCAACCTTGAACACGCTGGTGGTGCATATATGTAGCTGTGCCGTAGTCACGGCTGTCACATCATCTGGGTCTCCCGATCGCAGCCGGTTGACATTGCGTACGGATAAATTTTTGGGTCCTACAATGGACACAAATGTGCATATGTAAAATGTAGAACATGTTGGACTGTGTCCATCTGGCCAGTGGTTGTGACCGCTGCTGTATATTCCCCAATCGCGGATGTGTGTTTGACTACACATATTATGTTGTGCTACGAAACCCATGTTCTACTACGATTAACCCAAATGGTATTAATGTAATGCTGCAGGTTGGCAACTGCTTTAAGTAATCCTCAGAAGGCCCAGTAGGACATATACGCCACTGTATTGTCAATATAACACAGCCAGAACATGTAGACCCTATTGATTCATTGAAGGATGTTCTTTATAAGCGGGAACGCCAGTGTTTAAACATCCTATGACCTTCCTAGTTGACGTTGTTGGTGTGCCATTGGTATGTGTTCCACTGGTCGCCCATTTGTTCCGCAGTATGGCAGCGAGTAATCCCCATGTTGTTGCTGGCAGATCGAGTGCTGTGTACGCACGGCGGTCTGGATTTCTATGGGGAGTGTCTACTGTAGTTTCCATCTGCATTTCCTGTGTTATGCCTTACTGCAGCTGTGTAATTCCACCGGGCTTGCAGGTATGGGTGCCATCCTGGTCGTAGGCCTGTCCATCCATGGGGATTGCCTACTGGACACTGTTATGGCCTGTACACATTCCACACCTGCATTTAGCATTATCGGTTGATGCTTTGCAATCTTAGTGGGGAGTAGGACATGTGGTACACCCCCCTCCCTCCCACGGGCGGACAACGGATTATCTGCCAAACAACACCGAGCCCCATTTCTGCATACCCAAGATCCCATGGCTGCAACCATCGACAGTACCCATTACACATCCTTCATGTGTGCGGGACTGGGATGTGGACGCATGTATGGACACGCCGATCTGGGGATTTCTGTTCATATGTCCTGCATTTCATGGACACCTGTCATCAACCTTAAACACGCTGGTGGTGCATATGTCTAACTGTGCCATAGTCACGGCTATCGCATCATCTGGTGGTCGGAAACGGCTGGATGGAGTTCTGTTAGAAGGTATTTTTGGGTCCTACAATGGACACAAATGTGCATATGTAAAGTTAGATGTTGCTGGACTGTGTCCAACTGGCCAGTGGTTTTGACTGCTGCTGTATGTTCCCCAATCGCGGATGTCTGTTTGACTACCCATTCTACGTGGTGCTACGTAAACCAGGTGTTTTAGAACTGTGAATAAATGGTGTATATCCAAAGATGCAGGTTAGCAACTGCTTTAAATAAACCTCAAACGTCCCAATAGGACATATCCGTCACTGTACTTTCAACATAACACCACCAGAACATGTTGATCCCCTATGTATTCATTGAAGCATGTTTTCTTTATAGGTGGGAACGCCATAGTTTACATATCCTAGTTGACGTTGTTGGTGTGCCATTAGTATGTGTTCCACAGGTCACCCATCTGTTCCGCTGTATGGTAGCGAGTGCTCCCCATTTTGTTGCTGGCAGATTCAGTGCTGTGTAAGCCGGTGTTCGCACGGCGGTCCGACTTTGTATGGGGAATGTCAAGTGTAGTCCCTATGTGTATTACCTGTGTTATGCCTTACTGCGGCTGTGTAATTCCACCGGGTTTGCAGTTATGGGTGCCATCTTGGTCGTACGCTTGTCCATCCATGAGAATTGCCTACTGGACACTGGTATAGGGCTGTACACATTTCACACCTGCATTTAGCATTCTCCGGTGGATGCTTTGCATTATTAGTGGGGAGTAAGGCAGGTGCTACGCCCACATCCCTCCCACGGGGCGGGACAAAGGATTACCTGCCAAACGACACCGAGCCCTGTTTCTACATACCCAGGATCCCTTGACTGCAACAGTCGACAGTACCCATTACACATCCTTCATGTGTGCGGGACTGTGATGTGGACGAACTTCTATGGACTCGGAACTCTGGGGATTTCTGTGCATATGTGCTGCATTTCATGGACAGCTATCATCAACATTGAACACGCTTGCGGTGCATATGTCTAGCTGTGACGTGGTCACGACTATCGGTTCACGTGGGTGGCGATGAAGGCTGGCACGCATTCCGTACGGGAAAATTTTTGGGTCCTACAATGGACACCAATGTGCATATGTAAAGTGTAGAGCTTGTCGGACTGTGTCCGTGTGGCCAGTGGGTTTGACTGCTGCTGTGTGTTCACCAATCGCGGATGTCTGCTTGACTACCCATAGTGTGTAGTGCTACGGAAACCATGTTTTCCGAGACCGGAACCAAATGGTGTACATCCAATGTTGCAGGTTAACAACCGCTTTAATTAATCCCCAGAGGTCCCGGTTGGGAAGTATCGCCACTTTATTGTCGGAACGACACCTCCAGACTAGGTAAATCACGGGCACTTTGGCACGGTCTTAACGGCCATTTGCAAATGTAATTAGCAGACACGTGTCAATACATGTATAATAATACATATTGTCATGCCGAAGTTAATGTATGTTATTTGGACAATGGCTTCTGCTATTGACATCCGTTGCTGTGGGTGTTGGCGGTTACCATACACATGGCTTTCTCAAAGGCCGAATTCACAATTCTGAACACTACTGTGGTCTCCTTTAAGGACCCTGAGCCAGTGGTCAACAGTACTGCAGCCACTGCATCACTTACATATGGCGCCTGCCGGTACCTACAGGACTGCATGGATCAGGCATTCCCTTACCCAACTGTGGTTCATTGTACCAATGCCAAGCATCCAGTGTGGTGTACCCCAGCCATACACAAGCTGTACAACGAGAGGAGGTGGCTACTACAAGGCAGAGCAGACACCTTGTGAGGTATGACACCCTTGGTCATTATATGTGTAGAGCTACAGGCTGTCATGACATGGTCCGGGGCACGTTCCACAGATATATCTCCATGGACCTGGCTGACAATCATACAGCCTTCATTTGCTATGCTGGACACCTGGGAGGTCACTCCCACATATGCTCTGACTGGGTTCACGATGATGTGGAGTTTACTCAACATACACACATTGCCAACATACGGGCTGACAGGTTCGGTGAAGACATCTCCACACCCTCCCCACATGAAGAGATGTCTGTACCGGCGGTTTGTGGTCCCCGAATGTTCTGTGACGCATGGGTGGAACATGCTCTCTCCAGGGTAGTGAACATAGCATCCATGGGACCAGCTGGTGACCCGACTGTGTACTCCACGATCTCATTGAGGAATTAGACCCACAGTTAGGACAGCTGTTTATTTCTAGCCTCACCTCGGTAACGCATTCGGTTGTGTCGCACGGCGACTGTAGTCCCACGTCACAGGGCCAATGCCTCCACTGACCCTGGTTATTACTGTCCCATTACCATGAGGAGACCTATCTGCAAAGACATGGGAAGGGATCATACTGCGGCTCGTAGATGAAGGCATAGGGGACCTGCATACTTTGCATCCAACCCGGTTTGGCTTGGTCAGGGGCGGTTCATGCGTTTAAAGCATGGTTGACGTTTTCGGGACAGTCACCGAGGCCATTGATGGGGGTCTTGCAGTCCATACAGCCTACCTCGACCTGGCAAAGGCCTTCAACACAATACCCCCATCGGTATCATTGATAAACCCATCGGCTTGGATGTGAACACGTACATCGCAGGATGGGTTGTAAACTGGCTATGTGACATGGCCCACGCGGTCATAGTTGCTGGCAGCATGTCGGACCTACTGCCTGTCGCAGGCGGTGTCCCACGGGGCTCTGCCCTGGGTCCACTCCTCTTCTACATCTACATTTCCACAGTACAGGCACACACAGGGGTGTTATGGGCGACATTGTTTGTAGATGACTGCGAACCAGGTGCCATAGTGGGACGGACATCTGACACAGATATCCTTCAAAGGGGCCTCCCAGATATGCATATCTGCTGTCAGGGACATGGCCTACAGCTAAATGCAAGGTAATGCAAAATCATACCCGTCGAGGAGAACGAGGTCACCCCTGTCCGGCATATGGGTGGCAGTCCACTGAGCTGGGGTAATTACCAGGGATCAGGGGACACAGGTTGTCGGTCACCATTCGCTCAACACACACGTTGCTATCGTGGTTCGGTAGGACTTCTACATTGCCCACCTGTTTGTGCAGGGATTCACATCTAGATCAGGGTAGGTCATTGTCTCCTTGTACTCATTACGTGTTACACCTATGATTGAGTACATTGCCCCATTCGAAGGGTATCTGACCCGACACCTACAGCAGCTGGGAAGGCCTCATAGGTTAATTGTCATACAGATGCAGGGTGTCAGGGATTTGTGTAATGCTGCCCCACTGTTAGGACCCCTGCTCCATTCGGTCACATACCTCTTGTTCGGTGTTGACCTGTGCCTGACATACGAGGCCATGTCGACCCATATGTCATGTCTATGCTTCACCTACTGTATCTACATCCCTCGGAACCACAAGGGCAGGTGACGTGAACCTTGACGCGGATGTGTTGGAGTGACACATACGTCACACAGACACTCACTATGCTGTGGATCTACATCACAGTACATGTGAGGCAGAGATCCTTGCTAGCCTTGTTCGAAGGGGATCTTGTCCGTTGGATGGGGGATTGCAGATATACCCCAGGGATTACATCATTATCACTGCTTGACAGAGGTACGGCAATATCATAGGCATTTTATCTCCGGACCGATAGGTTGGCAGAGGAATCCTAACTATGGACTAGGGTTATGGCTGACCTTGGGTAGATAGCCTACCCTGTACCTATGGACCTATGAACCTATGTTCATAGTTTGTCCCATTTACACTTGTCTATCCCCTATCCTCTTTCTCATGTGTATATTTCTGTGGCACGTGATTGTCCTCTGTATTACCTGCAGGTATGCTGTCTACAGTGCACATACGTCACGGTTGATTACAGTGTATCTGTGTCCCTACCACTGTGATACTGAGGACTACCACACATCCTTCACAACATTACATGCATATGTCCATTCTATTATTCTTTGGCCTATGGGGGGGTGTTAAGGCAACGGTTACACGTGTCCTTGTTTGTGCGAGCGCCATGGTGGTCTTTGACCAGCCTCCGTTGCGGTCGTGGGATGGACGGTAGTGTTGCTGTGTGTTTGGCATGTGTTTTCATTGCCGGTACATCTGTGGGAGGTGTGGTTGGCACATGTTCCTCTTTGCAGGGAGCCCCATCCTGGGGTTTTGTGTCATGCATCTACACTTGGCACGTGCCATATGTCCTGTGCTATTCCCACAGTCGTGTATGCCTTCATGCATTACTACTGCGTGTTACTGGCTGTTTGTATGTGGTACACATGGCGATTGTGGTGGTTGGCTTGGCCTATTCCCATGCTATGACATACACATCTGTCAATTAAGTTGTTAAAATCAGACTGTAACACTCATTAGGCTTTTCAAAATGACAGTCAATAACACAGGAAGCTCAGTTTCACAACGTTTTAATAGTGTACACCAGGAGGCAAATAACTATGCAGTACAAGTATAGAGTTTTGTCTGACTCTATACAGGAAGCAGCTTTATGTGTATTGTGTTTACAATCAGCTTTTGCCCACCTTAATGACGTGGTCAGTCACAGGGCATTTACATCACTATAGTCCACAATATTCTATTCATACAACGGTGCTAAGGTAATGCTTATTAAATGTTTTCCCATGAGAATAGCACAGCCTTGCAAGGCACCTGGTCAATTAGAATGTCCTTCTGTAAATGTTGCTCTGTCAAGGTTCCAAGCCTGTTCGGATACAATAGTCAGTTCATTTCCTACTAGGTTCCTTTGTCTCTCTGGTGAGCAGCTGTACTCTATCTTCGATAGAGCTCACAAGGCCATCCTCCTCAGTGGAAGGAAGAAAGATATACATGTACATACATTTATTATTCTCTAACCCAGCGGATAATTAATGCTGAATGACATACGCCTGCTGAACTGGTTACTGCCAGGGTCAGAGTTCAATCACACTGCAGCTACGCTTCAGGCAATTACATGCATGATAAGTTCTACTGCCATATTGTAAAATAGAATAAAATGCATTATACACTATTTGCTTCTAAACTAGCACGTCATATATGTTTAGATATATCTTTTCTAACATTCTCCCTCCTTTTAATGCTTTTATTCTATCCAGAAACATATACAACATTATTTCATTCCCTAGCCTCTTCCTCTCTGGAACTTTTAACTAGGCAAGTCATTTGTTTTACATTTCAGAAAGAATTTCATTTGGTATTAACAAATTCCACTCCAGGTCTTGATACATAGTCTCGTTACAGATACGCCAACAGAGTCCCTAACTAATCCTTTCATACAAGGTATCCCGCAACAGACACATGCTCCCAATATGAGCAAAACAACACAAATGGCAATCAAGATATTCATTATGAGTGAACCCCATCCACCAAATGGTTTCTGGAAATAGTTCATCAGTGGGTTTGGGCCTGGTTCCGCCATGGCTGATACCTGCTGTATTACCTCTAGGTGGTCGTTGATATCGTGCTTATTATGTGGTATATACGCACAGCAGTCTTCTTTGATAAGCGCCTACGCATTCACCTCTCGCCGCCAGGGTGCAGTCAAGAGCCATTACATTTTGTAGCACAACAGTTCTCATTGCATTCAGTTCATCAGTCACAAGTTCGAGAGCGGAAAAGTCGCATTGCTCATTACTTCGAGAGGTTTTGACAACTTCCTCAGTTCCCTGATTGATTTCACTGCTCCATAAGCTGGGATTATTCCAGCCCAGGATATAACACTGTCACTCAAGTCCATAGGAGTCAATTTTCCTTTATCTCTTACAGAAGAATGATCTTTCCAAACAGCTTCGATTTCACCCACTGGATTAGTAGGTTTCTCGACTGAGTTCCCAGTTCTTCGAGCTATATCTCTTACATTTCGTATCGTAGCCAGAGGCAATTCTGCAGTATGTCATATGGCTGGAACCAGATAACCCAAAAAACAACTGCCGGACCATTTCTCAGATAACCATTGATATGCTTTTTCCCCACAAACAAAATAACAATATTCTACTTTACTACTGATGCGGGTTAACTCTGCATGTAACATTTTCCTGTCTATAACAGACAACTGTTTATACAATTCAGGATGTTTCTGCACATCTTTCCACGTTGTTCTCATTAAGCTTAAATACGAATCATAAATCGTGCTACAACTAGTACTGTGATCTTTGGCTTTTATATGACATTTGTAAGACACAGTTATGTTACAATTACTCCCACCAACTTGGACTGTATCATGTTTATAAAACAAACAATTCCTTTTTGTGTAACAGGTAAGTACAGTGCCACTTTGTCCTGTGATCTCACAGAACCTGTATCAAAAGGTAGATATTCACAAGTCTCAATTTATCCCCAAGGGGACAGCAGACATCAAAAGTCCTCCATATGCTGTAGGTATGGCAGTACAAACCCAGCAATTTGAAATGTTCATAGTCTCTACATGCACACGCTTCATGGCTAGGTATGTGTTGAGGTTTGGATGCCAATCTGTGGCCAGTTCATCACGTTTCATTATTTGTATCTGTGTAGTTATATGCAGGAAAGATCCCAGCAAAAGAAAAGTCACCACAAACATGGTTAATAGGTGTATGATCAGTAGGACAGTAAACCAATGTCTTTGGGGTTGCTTTGTATTGTTATACACTCTGCCCCTGGTCATTCTGTCTCTGTGGTATATCGGCTACGACATGTAAATCAGACTGGATATTCTTTACCGGTTTGCAAAGGGTCAGGTGAACCCAGGACGACCTCTCCGCAACCTTTACTGCAGTAGGCGTTGCCAACAGTACCTGGTACGGACCTTCCCACGTTGGACTCGTCCGGTTACTTGTTTGGATAACATTCAACCACACCCAGGATCCTGGAGTCAGCTCTGCGTCCGGCTTCATTTGTTCTTTATCTGAAAAAGAGTTTAACTGCAAAACAGTGTTATTGGTTAACAATCCTCTCATGTAACTGGCTAATGAGCCATCGACCTCCAGCTCTGCAGGCATGAGAGCTTTCCACTGTGGCACATAATATGCCATTCCAAATACTACTTCAAAGGGGTCAAACCCTTTACATTTGGAACTGTTGTCATGCTCAGCAATGCTAGAGGTAGACAGCACATCCAATTCGTGTGGGTGTCACTCATCAACCTCCTCAACTTATTTCTCGAAATCCAATTGTACCTCTCCACCAGTCATGCTGACTGTGGGTGGTATGCAATGATTCTTCAAGGAAATCCCAAAGAATCACCCAGGTTGCTGGATTGTCTGGTTCACAAAATGTGTTCTATTGTCACTGTAGCTTCTTTCCGGTATGCCAGATCTAGGGATACTTTATTTTACTGGGGCCTTTGCCGCTGTTGCTGCATCCGATTCCTGGTTGGAAATGCTTCTACCCATTTTGAAAACATATCTATAATCACTAAACAGTATTTCTTCCCTTCACATTTATTCAGCTCTATAAACTCCATACAAATAGTATGGAACGGATATGGTGGTGTAGGGAAACTCCCTCGCTTCGTTGGAATGCTCCCTGTGCATGATGTTTACTGCAAATATGACACGCTGCACAAAATGTTTGTATGTGGTTCCTAATTCCGTATGTTTGAATATTCTGTTAACCAACTGTACCATCCCCCCTGTTGAGACATGGCTCTGCCCATGGCTCAACAAAGCCGCATATCTAAATAAATTAGACGTTAATATTGGCTTTCTCACTTTGGAGATGTACAGTCCGTCTTCAAGGATTGCTCCTCGCCTTACCCACGTCTGCTTTTCTGCTTTCGTAGTTGATGTTTGCATTGTTTCTAACATTTCTAAATCTAGAATCTCTGAGGATTGTCATTCCTCATTCAAAAAGAAAGTTTCTGAGTGTGAGGCTGCTTGTTTTGCAGCTGCATCAGCTCGTGCATTACCTTTCGTAATCTTATCCTGTTGCTTTGTATGAGCTGCACATTTACAATTAGCTACTTTAGTAGGTAACTGAATGGAATCTAATAAATTCAAGATCAATTGCGCATGATTAATCGGTTTACCAGTGGATGTTATCATTCCCCATTCTTCCACTGCTGCGCATAAACATGCACTGTAGAGACAGCATACTGACTATCGGTATATATGTCCACACATCTGTTTTTCGCTAGAGTGCAAGCACGTGTTAAAGCTATCAATTCTGCTGCTTGAGCAGACAAGTTATGCTGCAGGGGTTGGGCTTCTACAATCTCAATATCAGTAACTACTGCATAACCTACTTGATTCTTTCCTGTAGGACCCTTTCTACATGATCCATACACATAAACTGTCACCTCTGCATCATCTAAGGGTATATCAGTAATATCCTGTCTGGGTAAAGTTATTTGCTCCATTTCCTGTAGGCAACTGTGTGGTGTGCCATACACAGGTGTCGGACGTGACGTTGATGGGTTTAATGTTGTACAACGTTCAATCACCATATGAGGTTGACTCAGGAGTATGGTCAAACAAGAAAGATGTCTAGCACGGGTCAGGAATGCTATTTTCTCTTGCAGCTAAATTATCGCAACTGCATGAGGCACTCTCACAATGAGAGGGTGGAATAATACCATTGATGCCAAAGCCTGTACTGCCATGGCTGCTGCAACAACTGCCTGTACACAATGTGGCAATGACCGTGCCACTGGGTCCAACTGCGATGAGTAGTAAGCTATGGGGCGTTGCTTACTTCCATGCTGTTGCATCAAGACTGACGTCATATATCCCTGCTTACAATCTACAGTCTGAAAACATCTGTTATGATAATTCGGGAGACCTAAAACAGATGATGAAGCTATCAATCGTTTTAGTCTGCAGAAAGCTGTTTCTGCTACTGGAATCCAGTGTAGTATATCTTGTGCTGCCATAGGTGTATTAAAGATTAAAGCAGACAATAGAGCCGATTCAAAAGCATAGTTTGGTAACCAGCTTCGACAAAAGTTAGTCGTCCCAGGAAGGACATCATTCCCTTCTTGGTAGTTGGCTTGGGTGCTTGTGAAATTGCTGCCTTCCTATCTTCATCTAATGTTCTACCCTCCTTGGATACCACATATCCCAGGTACTTGACCTGTATTCTCCAAAGTTGCAATTTATGCTTGTTTACTTTATGTCCCTGTTCTGCTAAATATTTCAATAATGCTATTGTATCTTCCCTACATTGCTGCTGGGTAGGGGCCGCAAGCAGGATGTCATCCACATAAAGTAGAACTTGACTGCCCCCGGGTGGAGTAAACCCCGGCAGGTTGCTAGCCATCTCCTGTGCGAATATTGTTGGACTTTCACAGTATCCCTGCGGTAGCCGAGTATGGGTGTATCTGTTACCCTGAATGTAAATGCAAACCAATACGGACTATCTGGATGTATAGGTATTGAAAAGGAAGCATAGCTTATATCTACCACGGTAAGATACTTCTGTTGCGGGTTCATATCATTCAATATAGTGTGTGGGTCTGGCACCATCGGTACCCTAGGTAGTATTGCATGATTTACAGCTTGTAAATCCTGTACCATCCGCCATTCCCCATTTGCTTTTCTAACAGGAGATAGAGGGGTATTGCATGGTGAATCTGACGTTTCTACCAGTATCCCTTTCTTGAGTTATGCCGCTATGATAGGCTTGATTCCCTGCTCTGCATCCTTCCTCAAAGGGTATTATTTCTTTGGCGGTCTAAATGCTGACTTCAGTGTAATGGTTACTGGACGTGCTGTCCGAATAAGCCCTACATCTGATTTCCCTGTTGACCAAAGGGTGCTTGATATGTCACACAAGGCTCTCTCTCCTTCTTTTAACAGGAACACCGATCAGCTGTCCTCACTCTGCTGTAAGTGTACAGCTGGACGTGCTTGCGTTAGCCACTTTACGTTTTGCTTCTGTAGTCCCTGTTGTGACAATTGTAAGTCGATTTGCCTTTCCCATCGTGTCACTTTTTCACCCTGGTCCACCCATCTGACATTTCTATGTTTGGTTACACTGACATGCGGTGGCCTGTTGGACTTATATAGTCCCATGAATTCCTGTGGTAATGAACAACTCAGCACACTATTACCCTCAGTATCCCAGTACAAGGTTCGTAACACTAGTCTATTGGCAGGATGTCTGCACAATGTTTGCTCATATTCCTTATCAGGCCCTGGTGTGCTACAATAGTACAGAGTACAATGTAACAAATGCTGCTGATCAATGTGAAGGGAGCATACCTTACTGATGGCTACGTTCATCAGTTCCTCGGTTACTGCCCCTGGACCAGTCGTGACGAGGTCCTGCCTGTACCAATTATGGGATTCACCCTCCGATCGCACCACAAAAGTATCCATTTGCCTTTGTGCCTCCATACCCTTCTTGGTAGGGACTACTGCTATGCCAAAGAGCTGCATAATGTCTCTCCCCAGTATATTTACTGGACATTTTGCAGAAAGTACTATTTTACTTCTCTGGGTCATACCTGACACAGGGTCAGTTATTGCTATATCATGGGAAAGTGGTTCCCTGTATAGCTGCCCGTTTGCTGCTTTCACTAATATGTAGTCAGGTGATTCTGAGTGTTCCGGTAACTTTGAAGGGTGTATCAAAGTTCGTGATGCTCCTGAATCACACAGGAATCTCACATCCTTCCCCTCCACCAGACGTGTAACTTCCGGTTTTGTGTCCGCCAAATAGAGCTCCAAGCTCAACAGGGCTAATTCTAGTACTTCGTTTTCCTCATTTTCTACATCTGTTTGCACTTCCTTTATTCCTTCTACTGCGTTTACATTTTCTCCCTGCCCATTAGTCTGTCCTGATGACTGTTGAACGTTATGACTGTCATATAGTCAATCCTCATCACTCCGATCCTTCCCTTCCGTAGACAGTTTTTTATTCAACCTGCACTCCCTTGCTAAATGTCCCCTCTTCCCGCAGTTAAAGCACTCACCTTTTCTCTTTCTTTCCTCAAACACCTCCGAGTCTCTGTCAGAGCATTTATTGCCCTGAGTGTTTCTCTTACCCTTTTTACCTGACTGTACTACAAAGACTTCTGCTCCATCTTCAGCTGTGAAGACCTGCGTCTTCCTTTTCTTCTTACTGTTAAGATGTCTTTCAGCAAGCCTAGCATACTCCAGTACGGCTTGTAGCCTACTCGTTCGGTGATCTATCATATGCTTTGTAATATAGCTACCGATAGGGGCAATGCAACCTTTCGAAAATGCATTTTTCAACTGTTGTTCATATGCACTATCATTTTTCAGATTTGCAGGAATAGGCATGCCACTATGGTTATTGAAACATTCCAATAATCTACCATAGTATCCATCTACAGTTTCATTATCTTGTTGTATGCACTGATTAATACAGGTCCAATCTGCTCTAGGTTTCCAATTTTCGTAATTCGTCCATAAGACCCTTCAACGTGGTGTCTACTTCTGCGCCACTATGTGGGAGTGGTTTAAGTTGCGCGTCACGAGCATTCCGGACGACACAAAACATGTGCCAGTCTGGACCTATTATTTGTCTAATCACCTTCTCTACTTCTTCCCCATTTAAGTGGTAACTCATTCGCATACCTTGTAAATGTTGTATAAACTTTTCATGATTACTTTGTGGATGGGGAATTCCTCTGTAACTTTCCGGATATCTTCCGTGTCCACGGTCTATACACTAGGAGTTGGGTCCTGGCCTTCCTGTCCTGCCTGAGGGTTTGGTACTTCAATTAATTGACAGATTTCCTCACTCTGTTCTAGTGACTCTCTTCTTAGTTGAGTGTCCCTAGGTGTTTTACGTGTTCGGGATCTAGTTTCAATAGCTTCTCTTACAAATGGTTGTTGTGATACCTCTGTTGCCACAGGATAACGTGGGGGGGACTAGCCTGCCCTCCCGCTTCATATCCTGGATGTGGTAGCAGAGGGGTGGAGGGAGGGCCGCCGCTACTACTGTATTATTATCTTCTTTGTTCACGATGATGCTTTCAGATTTTTAGTCTTCTGTTCCTTCGGTTCACTACCTCAATCCACCTATGTGCTTGAGGGATACCCAAATGTCGCTGTTTTTCGCCTGAACATCTTAGGGATGCCACCTTTTCAAATGCCCTAAGTGGGACATTTTTGGTAGGAACGCCGGATTTTGCAGGGCAACACATACCCACGGCCAGTACAAAGGACAGAAATTCACTTTTGCCAGAATAGAAACTTATTCTTGTAGCATTTGAGTTGCTTATTCTGTTTATTATAATATTTTGGTGTTTCAGATACAAAATAACTGTTTTATGCAACTATTAAAGAAAATATAGGAAATATTTTTGTCCTAAGATATCAGGACATTTGCCATTTGTTCAGTTTTTTTGCAGGACACAACTGCCCAAAGAGGGACTGTCCCTCGCAAAGTGGGACAGGTGGTAACCCTAGAACATCTGCGTCACATTTTAAGTGATTCCAATGTTTCACTAATGATATTTTGTCTAATATACCATCAAAGTCATATTTATTACCCCATTTTGCAAAATATCTCACATTATCTGCTCTCTGCAATTGCATATACTTCGCATCATCCGTCAAAGGCGGATCTCACGATCTCTTAGTGCACTAATTTCCCATGTCTTCTAAACGACTGTTACGTAACCCTTCTCTCGTACCACGTGGTATCTCCTTCCCTGTATCCACTGTAGTGTCTACAATGACTGTTCACTCTGCTCTGTGTTCCCCTGATCTATGTCCAAATGTAAAACTACTTGAATTGGTCTTCGACCTGCTATCACAAATGTTAACAAAAACACAATGTAGCCTGGTCCCTGATCTACAACAGAGACAAAGAGGCAAACTCTCCTTACCTGAGCCTCCCATTTATGACTGCACATTTTCTTCTTGGGATCCAGTTTTCCGCTTTTCAGCCACAGATCAGAAAGTGGACAGCCTCTTTACACACAACAATTCAGTCGGAGGTCTTTTCACTCAAGAAGAACCATTTAGGCAACTTCTCCTGCGCAGATTTCTTACCACCCATGCACTCTGACCTGCAGCTTACCAAGGGAATTCCAGCTAAGAAGGACCACAATGTCAAATAAGTTGTTAAAATCAGACTGTAGAAATCAGTAGGCTTTTCTAAATGACAGTCAATAACACAGGAAGCTCAGGTTCACAACGTTTTAGTAGTGTACAAAACTATACAGTACAAGTATAAGAGTTTTGTCTGACTCTATACAGGAAGCAATTTGTTTATATAGTGTTTACAATCAGCTTTTGCCCACCTTACTGACGTGGTCAGTCACAGGGCATTTCCATCACTATGGTCCGCAATATTCTATTCATACGAGGGTGCTGAGGTAATGCTTTTAAAATGTTTTCCCATGAGAATAACACAGCCTTGCAAGGCACCTGGTCAATTACAGTGTCCTTCTGTAATTGTTGCTCTTCAAGGACCCTGGACTGTTCGGATACAATAGTCAGTTCATTTCTTAATACGTTCCTTTGTCTCTCTGGTAAGGAGTTGTACTCTATCTTCGATAGAGCTCACAAGGCCATCCTCCTCAGTGGAAGGGAGGAAGATATACATGTACATACATTTATTTTTCTCTAACCCAGCAGATAATTAATGCTGAAAGACATAAGCCTGCTGAACTGGTTACTGCCAGGGTCAGAGTTCAATCACACTGCAGCTAAGCTTCAGCCAATTACATGCAAGATCATTTCTACTGCCATATTGTAAAGTAGAATACAATGCATTATATACTATTTTGCTTCTAAACTGGCACTTCATATGTGTTTCTATATATATTTTTCTAACAACATCCATCCGGCCATATGCATGTTATTCCGTCCTTTGCCTTGGCCGTGGGTGTTTGGCCGTCCGGCAACGCTACTCTCCACATGTGATGTCCCACCTTCCCCTTCTGTGCCTGTGGCACCCTGTTAGGACGTCCTGTTTGGTAGGCAGATGTTCCGCTATATGTGTTTGACATGTCTGCATAGCTAATCATCGGTATGGTGGTTGAACATCCCGACTTGTCCACATGTGTACAGTTATGTCCACCGTGGCATATGCAAGCCTATGGGGTTTGGACGGGTCCATACCACATGCGGGATGTACACATTCTGCTGACACATTCACATGCAGCCATTTGCATATCTGTACCTGAGGTGGGTTGTTAACATGTGGGGTACATATTTGCCCGCGTGGCACTGCCTAAGACAATACTTCTTACCACATTTCAGGTATGCCCATTGTGTGTAGGTGTGTAGCTGCGCAAGGCTGCTAGCTGGGTTGGGTGCACGGTCGTACATGGGTGGGGGTTACATGCTATAATGGGGCTATTGTGTATTACATTTGCATGCATGGGTTCTGCTTCTGGATATTACGCTTAGACATACGCCGTCCTGTGTATGCGATGAGCACGTTGCTGGGTGTGGTACATGTTGCTATGCACATGTTTGCCTGTGTTTAGGGTATCTTGGTTCCTTCTTGTTGTTATGTCGACACTGCTACCCGGCTGTGTACTCTCACTACTGCTGGTGACCATTACGGTTGCCACCTTTTCCAATGCCCAAAGTGGGACATCTTTTGTGGAAACATCAGATTTTGCAGGACAACACATACCCACAGCAAGTAGAGATGACAGAACTTCACTTTTTTGCCAAAATATACGCTTATTCTCATAGCATTTGGGTTGCTTATTCTGTTTCTTATGCCATGTATGTGTTTCATATACAAAATATATGTTTTATGCTACTATTAAAGGTATATTGAGGGAATCTTTTTGTCCGGAAATCTCAGGTCATTTGCCATTTTTCGATTTTTGGCGGGACACAACTGTCAAATGAGGGACTGTCCATAGCAAAGTGGGACAGTTGGTAACCCTGGTGACCATGCCCATGTCGCTACTCCTATGTCGGTGCGGCGCGCTGACATGCTGCGGTACACCTTCTCTGGGTATGCCCACTGACAGTGCATTGCGGGACGAACACGGTATTACGCGTATCCTTTGTTCCTTGGACGGGTACACTTAGGGCTTCGTGGGTTGTGTTTGCTTCTCCGTTTTGTTGGGACGGGTACTATGTTGCATACTCTGCGTGCGTTTCATTCTGCACGGGCCCTGGCTGGTGCCATTACTATTATGGGCGGCCTGTGGAAATCAGCACTTTAGGTTGCTCATCGCCTGCCGGCTTAGCCACGCCTCCGGACGCATCCTACTTGGGCTCGCTCACGTAACCTACACACGTGTCTGTGGTTGCGGCGTGCACTCATTACTATGCATATGGCGCTACTAGGCCGACTATTCACTGCACCGCCAGCGCAGGCCTTACACCGGCCTTGCGCCGAGCTTCATGAATCCCGGGGATTATTAATTAATTTGATACCTACATTTTTTCCTTTTGAAATCTAAGAAACTAATGAAGGCATTCCCTGGGATTTAGAAAGATCCTCACTTCTCACAAAAATTGTCTATCACAGTTAGGTCAATTTATGTGATGGTTAGAAAATACAAATCAGAGATAGTGATGGCTGCAATGCGAAAGACTTTATTACTAACTCATTAGTATATCTCAGAATCACCCTTTTTTAAGACTAGCACTGTCAGAATGAATGAATCCCAAGGTAGTGTTTTCCATGACTATCTAAGCATTACATTGGCAAAGACACCCTCCTGCAATTACACACATAAACATACACATATACCCAACAACGAACAAGCACCCCTTCACAGCCAATACACAGACATACACACACATGCACACACATGCACACACACACGCACACACACACACACACACACACACACACACACACACACACACACACACACACACACACACACACACACACACACTGCCACAATATCTTTTTTTATCAGCCAGTAGGTTAGCTATATCATCAGTCATAGTGTAAGTAACATCATCCACAATCAGCTCAGCACATGCAGTGTGTGCTTTTGAGATTATGAACATAACTAAAATTGCCAAATGATTGTCTTTGCCTTGAGTAGCTATTTTAGCCACAAATTTGGCTTTGGTGGATTTTATTAAGCTCCTTAGTTATTTGTTTATTTCAGTGACATGGGTGCTATTCTTCTGGGAATTAGTCTTCTTACTTTGGTCAAAATTCTTTTGCTTTTATTATAAAGCTTGCTGATCCTATGGCTCCACATGGGTTTATTTTGTTCTAAATGTGTCACCAATTTAGTAAAGACTAGACTTAAAAACTGTAAATTAACAACTAAGCAATGATATCAACAATCATTAAAAATGTTTAAATCAACAATTAAGCAACGATATCAACAACCATTAAACTTCTGCTTATTAATATATATTTTTTTGAAGAGGAGTTTTTTTTAAACAAGTTAGATGGGTTGCTATGGATGGGTTTGTGCCACAATTTATGACAACCTAGTGATGCTTACTTGCGAATGAAATTTTATTTTTAATTCCAAGTATGCCCCAACTTCAAACTTTGTGTTAGATACCTTGATGATATTTGAATGTTTTTAGATAACAATGTAAAAACTCTCCATGAATTTTTGTATTATATTAAGAATGGCAATATTTTTGAAGTTGACACATAACTATGCTAGTGAATTTATACTTATTTGGCTGTAACTGTTTCCAAAAGAGGTTGTATTTTTGCTTCCTCTATATTCAGGAAGCCTACTTGTTGTAACTCATACCTTCACTTTGACAGTTACCACTCATTGGCACAGAAAAAACATAGTGAAAGGTCATTTTGTTCGAATGGTGAGAATGATTTCTGTAGCTAAAATATTTTCAAGTGAATATGACAGATTAACAGAGATGTTTATTACCAGTGAGTATCCTTTATATTTAGTTAACAACATTAAAGCAGAGGTTTACCGCACTACTTGGGAAAGGGTAGTTGAGAAGTAAGGTGCAAAACACTCAAGTTGCCGGGGTACTGAGAATTTGATAAAGCTTCGATGTTAAAATTTCAATCTGATGTTGATATAATCAAGGGTATTGTTATGAAGAATCTGTATATATTTAAGTTTGACCAATGTTTGAATGAAATCTTGAGTGATCACCTGAGTTTTGTGCCTAAAAGGGGACACAATTTTAAGAATAAGTTGGAAAGTAAGATGACTCAGTTGAGCTTAGTTAATTTGGGCTCCATATCAGGGATGACAAGATCTGGTAACTGTAATCAGTACCAATATATCTATATCTATATCTATATATAATCTATATTTATATATATATATATATATATATATATATATATATTATATATGAGTGTGGCAACGTAGTTATGGGGGGATACAATCTGAGACCACCACTTAGTTGTGATTGTTTGACATTTGGTATTGTTTATTTAGCATTCTGCACTCAATGCAACATGTTTTATGTAGGTAAAACAGAAAGCACCCTCTCCAAATGGATTTATGAACATTATTATGATTTCAAGAGAGGCTATGAGAAAATGCTTTATTTAAACATACTCAGGTTTGCCCTAATTATGAAAAAAAAGATATTTATGGTTTTGAAGAGAGTTTTTAAAAACCCAATTGGTGGCCTATGGAAGACTTGAACTGAATATAAATAGCTACAGTGGCAACTTAGGCTTAGTGCTGCTATAGTGCCTGGCTTGAATGATAACATATCCATTAGTAGTGCACTTAAACTCTGGGCCATACAATTATAACAGTTTTTATCTCTGTAATATGGGAAGGATAACAGCATTATCCAATTATATTAGTATTCAACAAATGCTATGAGTTACATCACAAAGGCAAAAAAATTACAGAACCAACTGATATTGCCAACATCCTGGCAGATAGGTTCAGTGCTAACCTTACCCCCCTCTCACCCCCTAAAGGGCCTATATCTATACAGGAGGAATGCAGAGCCCCTGTAATCACAACTACACAGGTAAAAGCTGCACTCTCTAAAGCCAAAAACACAGCATCCATGGGACCGGACAACATCTCAGGCTGCGTTTTACACGAACTTCAGAATGAACTGACTCCCCACTTAAGCACCATGTTCAATAATAGCCTCGCATCAGGCTTTGTGCCCACTGAATGGCGCACAGCAACAGTTATCCCACTCCACAAAGGGGAAACCACCACTGATCCGGGGAACTATTGACCTATTAGCCTGATGAGCCTGGTCTGCAAGGCCATGTAACGTATCAACATGGAACTCATAAACAAAGACATTGATAACCTCCAAACTCTGGATTCCACCCAGTTCGGGTTTGTGAAAGGCAGATCATGTCTCCTGAACCTGATTGACTTCTTTGAGGCAGTCACCAAAGCCGTAGATGAGGGTAAGGTGGTTCACTCAGCCTATCTTGACCTCGCCATGGCTTTCGACACAATCCCCCATTCTAGAATTATAGCTAAACTCACTAAACTAGGTATAAATATCTACGACACAAGATGGATTGCCAACTGGCTCACTGACAGAACCCACACTGTAAAAGTTGCAGACTCCAAATCTGACCTCAAAGCAGTGACAAGTGGAGTACCACAGGTTTCCATCCTGAGACCTCTCGTGTTTGGTATCCACTTCTCAGAAGAACAGGCTAACACAGAAGGCCTCTGGCTAACGAAGTTTGCAGATGATTGCAAACTAGGAGCCATAGTCAAATCCCCAAATGATGTGGACATCTATAGAAGGGCCTTGCTGAGACAGATGCCAGGTGTCAGAGCCATGGCCTCAAGCTCAATGCCAAAAAGTGCAGTGTCATCTCCTTTGGTAAAAACTCTGTACCCATGAACTACCACATAGACAGCAATCTACTTAACACCAAATGCATGATAAGAGATCTTGGGATCCAGGTGGACAGTAGTCTATCCTTTGATAGTCACATCACCACAGTAGTCAGCAAGTCCTTCTACATGGTGCACCTCATCATAAAAGGGTTCTCATCCAGGGAAAAAAGAGGTCATTGTTCCCCTCTACTCGACACTAATTAGACCCTTTATAGAGTACAACGCCCCTTTTGGAATGTACCTTACAAGACATCTGCAGCAGCTGGAAAGGCAACAGAAGTACCTCACAAAGAGGATCACTGGCCTCAAACAAATGCCCTACACTGACTGCCTCAAAAAACTCCAGCTTTACTCCGTAGCATATCGTCTACTCCGAGGTGATCTCTGCCTAACATATAAAGCTATGTCAAACCCAGAGCTGTTGGACATGCTACACGTAAAGAAATCCCAATCTCTCCAAGCTACATGCTCTAGGGACCTAAACCTTGTCACCACAATAAACAGGACATGCTGGAGGGATAGATTCCTATCCCAGAGACTTCCCATACTCTGGAACAGGCTACCCATCTATGTCAAGCAAAGTTCTTCATTAGTACTCTTCAAGAAAAATCTTGATGAGTGGATGGGAAATAGGAAATACACCCCGAGGATCACTTCTGTGTCTCTGCTCGACAGTGGCACAGGAAAATAACTTTCTTGAGTGGTGTAAGCCAGAGAACCTTGCTGACTAGGCTTACGTAGGCCCTTCGGCTGATAGCCTAGTACCTACCTATAAACGTATGAACCTATGAACTTTTATGTTTGTACCACTTTAAGCTGATTGTCATAGAGTTTGTTATTAATTGTATTAATTTGATGAAGGATTGCAGGTTGTTGAAATATTGTCTCTCATGCTTTTACAGTTTTACTATTTTATACAGTAAAATGAACTGAAATATACGGTTATTAAATGTGGATACACTGTGAAATGGCTTGTTTTTCTGTAAGGATCTTTAATGAGTTTTTGTAACATGTTAATGACTGATTACACTACTTGCTTGTGCCATTCTTTATTATATTATTCTGTTAAGTTGTTCTGATGAAGACCTGATGTGAATTTGGGATGAAAGTGCTCAACATTTTTTATCTAATAAACCATTCTTGGCTTCTTTTAAGAGGTTGTGTTGAAGAATTTACGTGACAGAATTAGTTTGTTTTCTGTGTTTGCAACAATTTGGAGAACCAGCTAGATATTCCAAACAAATAACAACAAAACAAAACCACTAACTGAAAAACACATCCAAGTGATACATTTTTTTGTTTTGTATATTAGAGAATGTAACAAGAAACCCAAGAGGGGAGGTATGGAAAGATAATTTGGAGGCAAGGGAGTTATGGAGGCAAGTAAAGCTGGATGCTGCACATTATCCATGAATTAATGACAACTCATCCCTTGTTCCATTGTTAAAAACAAGAGCTAATAAATGCTAGCATTTGTTTATGTTGCTTTTTGTGCTTTGTTGGTTTTTAAAAATTTTATATACATATATATATACATAAATATACATATATATATATATATAGATACATATATATGTATACATATAGGTGTATATATATATATATATAAATATATATATATACATATATTATATATACATATATATGTGTGTGTGTGTGTGTGTGTGTGTGTGTGTGTGTATATATATATATATATATATATATATATATATATATATATATATATATATATATATATAGATAGATAGATAGATAAATAAATATATATATTATGTATAAATGCATATATATTGCAATGTTTTTTTTACATAAAACAAATGGTTCAGAGATAGAATTCTTGCCTGCTATATGGGAGACCTGGGTTTGATTCCTGACAAATGGCAAAATCCAAAGGGTATTTAAGTAAAGCTGAATTTTATATATTTTATATGACAGGATCTTAGGATTATAGGAGATTACTAGGTTAATGGTTCTAGGGCTATTACAAGCCTAGCCAAGATTTTATCCCCAAAAAAGAAACCCCAATCAGCATCTGTTGCCCCTGTCAATGAGGGACACAGGTGGAACCCCTTGGACAAATTTGTGGTTACCCATCCACTCATCAGGGTTGCGCTTGAAGAGGGTCAGTGACATACCTTGTTTGACTTATATAGAGAGTGTATTCCAGAGATGGGTCAGCCTCTGGGAAACAAACCTGTCTCTCCAGCAGGCTTTGTTAATGTCACATATTAGATTTAAGCCTTTTGATTGGGTACTATGCGAGGAGTTAGACTTATGGATATGGAGCATCTCTAGTAGAGCAGGGTCTGAGATTGCCTTGGGGGTGGGACACAGATCACCTCTGAGCAATCTGTATGATACAGAGTAGACTGATAGTGATTTCAGCCTGTCCAGACAGGACAGGTGTTTGGAGGCCATGGATTCTCTTTGTGAGGTATTTCTATGGCCTTTCCAGTTGGTGCAGGTGTTTGGAGAGGTACATACCAAATGGGGAATTGTACTCAATTATTGGCCTAATGAGGGAGGAGTACAGAGAGGTAATATCCTCCTTTTTTCTGGATGCAATCCCTTTACTTAGGAGATGAACCCTGTAAAAGGCTTTTCTGACCACTGCCGCTACATGATGGTCAAACGTGAGATTGTATTTAACTTGTGTACCCAGGTCTCTTACCATGGGTTGTGTGCTTAGGGGGTTGCTGTTAATGTGGTAATCAGTAGGGGCTGTGTTTTTCCTGAATGGTATGATAATACATTTTTTTGCATTTAACTTAAGGCTGTGACTTTGGCAACAGTCTTTTGTTGCTGTGAGACCCTCTTTAAGCATGTTAACATCATTTGGAGAGTCAATGACAGCACCCAACTTACAGTCATCCGCAAACTTGGTCAGCCACAGGCCATTTGTCTTTGCCTGGACTTCTGAGAAGTAGATGCCAAACAATAGGGGTCCCTTGTGGGTCCTATCAGTGAGGCAGTTAGCCACCTACCTGATGAGATAGGGATTTACTGCAATTTGTGTTATCTTGTCGATGATGCCTGAGTGGGAGATTGTGTCAAAGGCTTTGGCCAAGTCAAGGTAAGCTGTATGTACTGACTTTCCCTCATCCAGTGCCTTGGTGACAGTCTCAAAAAAGTCAACCAGTTTCAACAGGCAAGATCTGCCCTTGACGAATCTGAACTGGGTGGGGTCAAGTGCTTGGAGATTGCCTATGTAATTATTTACAAGGTTCACAATAATACGTTTCATGACCTTACAGATCAGACTTGTCAAGCTAATGGGGCAGTAGTTTCCAGGGTCAGTTGTGGCACCATCTTTGTGCAAAGGGATGACAATGGCAGTTCTCCACTTTGCTGAAATGAAGCCAGTACTTAGGTTATAGTTGAAAAGGGTGCTGAATGGCATGACTAGTTCTTGCTGGAGATGTTGCATTATACAGCCCGTGCTACTATCAGATCCCATGGAAGCTGTGTTCTTTGCCTAGGATAGGGCCTTTAACATTTGATCTATGGAGATGTGAGGTGCAGAGCAAGTATCGGGGATGTCAAATGGGCCTTTGAGGGAGGACAGGGGGATGAAGTTTGCACTGAACCTATATGTTAGCGGTTGGCTAAGTCAACAGAATCAGTGTAAGTGGTACTGTTAAGGACTAATTTGGAACAAACTTGGGCTTTTCCTTGGAGGTTTCTGACATAACTGAAAAAGGTTTTGTGGTTAGCCTTTGTTTTGGAGGCTTGTTTCAATTCATAATTAGCTTTGGAGGTTTTCACTAGTGATATAATTTGCTTGTTGAGGCTAAGGAGGGAGCATTTCCAACTGGGAATTTGTGCCTTTTTACCCTTGGACAACAGTTTCTTCCTTTTGTTGTAAAGCCTGTTGATACAGGATGCCCACCACATATGTTTGTATTTCCTTGAGGAGCAGGCTTGAGTTCTGTTAGGTATGGCTGAATCCATGCAGTTGTACAGGTGCTTGTATACTGCACTGGCATACTGTTCAGCATATTTGTCTGCATCCTCTGAGGGGGCAAAGGTGTGAAGCTACTGATACCCTCCCTTAGAAGGTTGTAGTCAGTTTTTGAGAAGCTTTTAAGCCTGGTTACAGTTGTGGGGGTTGGATGGGATAGACTCTTCGAATGAGAAAGACCCAAGGTCTGATCTCGCCAGGGAAGAACTTGCTATGGGGGTGGTGCAGCGGTGGCCCACATTGGTGAGAGCCAAGTCTAGAATGCTATCACCCCTTGTGGGGATGAGACAAGCTGGTCTAGTGAGTTAGAACTGATGAAGTTAAGGAATCATTGGGTGAGTGCATTAGAGCAGGAATAGTTCACCCAGTTTATGATGGGGTAGTTGAAGTCACCAAGGATCAGGGTGTTTGGGGGTACTTTGTGGACTCAAGTAAGTCCAGGTAGGAGGAGTGGGTGTCCTGTGTCATGGAGGGGGGGTCTGTAGCTGACTATAACTTGGATGGGTGTCTTGCCAATTGTCAATTGAACCTGGAGAAGTTCTAGTGAATCATGCTGGCAAACCAGTCTGGAGATTTGCTTGTCTTTAATGAAAATAGAAACTCCACCAACCTTAGTCTAACTGACCTCATTTTGGAATTGGAATATGTGGAATGAGATATAGCCTGTTAAGGCAGGGGTGCTCTCTGCAGTCTTGAACCAAGTTTCCGTGACTGCACAGATGTCAGCATCTTCCAGTGCTAGGACAGCCTCCAGTGTGTGCATGTTCAGATTAAGGCTCCCAGCATTAAGCAGCATGACCTTCAGTTTGCTTTTTGACAGATCTTTTATATGGGAAGCTCTGTCTGTGGGATGTTGCCTAAAAATGGCACAATGGGGGAGACAAGAGCCTTGGCCTGAATCCTGAATCCCAGGAGTGACAAATGGAGGTTATCTATGGCAAAGCACTGAGGTCTGTCAACTATGTCATCCCAGGCAGACAGATACTGGATCCCTTTGGAATGACACCAGAAACTAAGTCAGTCATTGAAGTCAATTTTTTTGTTGGTATAGTGGTATCAGTCTTGGTGAAGGTAGGATGCTGCTTAGGGCTAGGGTCATACCTGCCTGGGACATATACTCTGACAGCTCAATCATGCCTATCTTCATATAGTCTAGGGAGGTACATCTCAAGTCATTCACACCAACATGAACAATGACAGTGACATACTTGTACCTGTTGTGGAGAGTCTTTAGTGCGTGCATGATCTGGCAGATTCTGGCACCTGACAGACAACTTACCATGATCATCTCCTTGTCAAACCTGGTGAGGTGGACATCGGTGTCTCTCACAATTGAGTTGCCGATGACTAGTATGTTTGGTTTAATGTTGTACTTTTTGGGCTGTATGAGTTAATTGTTATGCCTTATGGGCTATGTCTGTAAGACACTGATGTGTAGTCTGCTGTTTGTGATGTGTTTGGCATTGTGTGTGGAATATTTGTGAGTGTATTTTGGAGGTCTCTGCTGTTTAGATAAGTTTTTATTGAGGACCTCTGTATAGGTGGGTGTCTGCTGTGCTTGGCTATGTGACGTGGGTGGTGTGGTGTTTGTGCTGGCAATCTCCTCTTTGTCAGGGGTACTGACTAAGGCACGAGAGAGCATGGATTCCAGGTTACTGATGTAGATGCATTTCTCACAAGTAGAAAAATTATGTGCTAGGAGAAGAGGGCTGTCAGTAAACATGAGGCAGTTGTTACACTGTCTCAGTATGCCCATGTCAAACAGGTTAGCAGGAGAAACTGATAGGAATTGTCCAGATATAGTGTTCTGAAACTTGGATGGACTTGGACAGAGAGGGTTTTGATAAGGGTTTGTCCACAGGAGTATAGACCACAAAACCCTTCTTAAATTTAAAATAACTGGCCTGAAGCCCAAGTAATAAAGCCAAAACTAAGAGGGTTAGAATAACAGACAGATTTAATCAAGCTACTAACAAGCAGTAATAAATACAGGAGAATAAAACCACTTCAAGATTTAAGAGCAAGCAGGAAGAGCAAAATTACAGTAAAAGCAACTGAATAAAGTGTAACATTGTTTTTGTTTGTTTTGTGGAGCGGGAAGCAACAGAAGATAATTCAAGATTAAGAAACTAAGGGGGTTGGCCCACCCAGATTCTCTCTCTGTACACAGTAGAATGAGCTGATGAGATGGGATTGGGAAGAGTGTCCAAAATCAAAGAAGCAAGGGGGTAGTCCTACCCAACTGATCACCCCGTACTCAGTACAGTAAGCAAATGCGATGGAGTGTGAGAAGTGTCCAAAATCAAATTTACAGCAGGGGTGGGCAATTCCAAAGCCACCAAATTTAAGAATACATCAACACTAGGGTGAAAAGGTGGGAAAAACAAAATGCATATACCGAGAAAAGAAATCTGAAGCAAATCAATAAGTGCAGCACAGTTTTGTTAATTAAAACAAAATGCAGACAGCGTGAAAAGCAATCTCAAGCAAATCATTAAATGCAGTGCAGTTTAGTAGACTATCACTGATAACAAATTAAGTACAAAAAAATACACTTGCAGGCTTTCTGTATCCAGATGGCTGTTGAATCAGTCACAGCTAGGCCACAAAGAGCAGCTAAGATATGGATACTGTCACACAGAATTGTGATTCCTTATACAGTAGTATAAAGGAAAACTTTTGAATCTCAGGGAATCAGATAACACAAAAAGCTGTGCTTACACCTTAGGTAGGCTGGCTTCAAAAGAAGGTAAGCCTTCAACAGCAATGCCTATCTTTTGATCTGTTTTGCAGCTAGTGGTTTTGTTGTTACTTGTTTCTGAGTTTCATTGATATGTATGTAACTAATGCATAAGTAAATATGACATTAAAATATCTGATTCACTGATATTTATGTAACCAATGCATAAGTAAATATGACATTAAAATACCTGATAACTATCAAAATGAATTGCACTAGCATACCTTTGCTTTAATTTGTATGCTGTGCATACAAGGGCTGCAGTTTGGACACATAGCTAAATATTAATGTGAAGTTGTTAAATCTCGCCATTTATTCTCACTGATGGGTTTGGAGCCAATCCTCGGCTCTGACACAGCCGATAGCAAGCTCAAGTTTGCCAGTAGCTCGAGACCAGCCTCTTATCCCACAATGCACTGCCGGAATTACCTCAGATCTAGTTTGCCGCGGCAAGAGAGATCTCGGTGATCCAGCTAGCTTGGACCATTTTAGAAACAAATCAACAGCAAGTCTTTAAAAAGTTTTCCTTTTTGTTTTATATATATAGTGTCTGTTAGTACTATTATATTTACTCTCTAGTTAAATTCTTAGATACTATAAATAGTTTAAAAATTAGGGCCTTGTTGGCTTCTTAGTTTGTGAGGACCTTTAGCCCCTTTTCCTCTGCTATTAATCCCTTTAATAGTTAGGCTTTTTCTGTGGGCCTCTTAGCCCAATATTTGTATCTTTATTTGTATATACATATATATATATATATATATATATATATATATATATATATATATATATATATAGTGCCCGGTTTGGGCTTAGTTGTTTGTGAATCTAATTTACTGCTTTTCTCTTCAGTATGTCAGATGATAGGGAGAAATCCCATCCCAAATCGGGATTCAAAAAATGCCCAGATTGTGGGCAGAAAATGTCTGTCACTGACGGACACATTCAATGTGTGTACTGTCTGGGGGCCAAACACCTCCAAGACACCTGTAGCATTTGCCACTCCTTTTCTTCAAGAGTCCTCTTGGAGAGAAGGAGGAAATTTATAGACAGGGGATTGCTACTGCAATCCTTTTTGGAAGTTTTGAGTAGCCATGAAGGTACTAGTATGTCCTCCAAATCCTCAAAATCCAAGTAATCAGATAAGGTCTCCAAAAAGGCTAAAATTTCAGAAGGAGGGTCATCGGTTCCACAGTCATCAGAACCAAGTGTACCTGTGATTTGGAGCCAGCTCTCAGTATTGGAGCCAGTCTCTGAAGTTCCTTCTTTACCTCTGCTCCAGTCAGCACCTTCGGTGCATTCAGCTAAGTCTTCAGTCAGCCTTTAAGATTTGGACATGGATCTGCTAGTGCAGAAGCTTTTACAGGCACCAGGACTTGCCAAATTGTTGTCAGCCCCGACCAGCTTGTTGGTACTGAAGACCATGGAACCGGACATGTCTACTTCCCTCCGAGCCATACTGGACTCTCGGAGTCAGAGGAAGTTGAACCGATGGTGGTCGAACCCTTGGAGTCGATACCCGCATCGGGGTTATCAGCTCCATCTACTCAGATGTCCTCGATGCCGACTGAGGGCTCTAGGAGCCAATGCTCTCCTGTCGGGTCCGGGGAGGATAGTCACACTGACTTGTCAGTGCCGACTCTTCCTCTCGGAGCTTCGGCGCGGATGAGCTCGGCTCCTACCTCAGGCTCAGAGTCCAGGGTTTCGGTGTGGGAAGATCGGACAGTACTCTCGGGTCCATCCACTCCTTCTCGTCGGAGCCATGGTGCCTTCGATGCTATGAGGAGAGTTTTGTCTCCAAAGACAACGTCAGCATCGGTTCAGATTTCCCTCTCCCCTCAAGCTCCTGTGTCTACTTCTGCATCTACTAATCCCTCTAAGCATAGAGACCCAGAGCCTCAAGTAACTCCACAGGGCATCCCCCTGCTCTTCTGAGACCTCCCCAGATCCCCCCACTGAGGAGGTGCCCAGGAAGAGACTGTGCAAGAGGAGGCACTTAGACTCCCCACAGGAGTCTTTGACATCTGACACGGACTTAGATGAGTCACAAGGGTCCCCTCGATCCCCCTCTGAGGATATCTCCTTTGCAGAGATACTAGAGATCCTTAGTTAGAGGGGCAATTGGCAGTCCAAGACCCCTGCTGAGGATGAGTCTGTGCTCTTGAAGGCTTTTGGGTCTCAACCTTCCACTTCTTGGGTGCCTCCGCCTTACGACGAGCTCATGGAACTCATCTCTCGGAGGCCATGGAACTTATCCCTCATAGACCCAATAAATTCATATCTGCCCCAGTGGATAAGCCATTTTTGACAAAAGGAGTGCCTGTTGATGCCATGGTGGTGGCTGCAGCCACCAAAAAGGAAGTATCTGAGACATCCTCTTCTATCCATCCCCCTAACAGAGATTCTAGGGTTATGGATAGATATGGGAAGCGCATGTTTATTTCAGCGACTTTTTCTCTGTGATCACTGAACTACTTGACCCATTTTACAAGATTACAGAGAGATCTCCTGAAAGAGCTAGGAGATACTCTTCAGGGTTCAGTAGCTGCAGGAGTGGCCGACAACATCAATGCCCTGCTCGCTACCTTAAACTCAGTAGTGAACTCGTCCATGCGTCCCATATCCTATGCAGCTGATGGTTTGAGTAGAGCTGCTAGTTCGGGCATTGCTCTTTGAAGACAAGCCTGGATGCATCTCTGTTCCTTTGCGGAACCCTTCAAGTCTTCCTTCATTAATACCCCATTCGATGGCTCATCACTGTTTGGGCCCAAAATAAAGCAAACTTTAATGAGGTGTGAGCAGGAAGGCAAGACCTTATCTGCCGTTGGGGTCCATTTTTTCACACTTACTTGGCCCTACCTTAAGGGCCCTAAGGGGGAAAAATGTGGTTCCGAAAAACTCAGGCAGCTTTTCAGGACACACGTGGTGATACTCCCTCTAGAGGCAGAGGACGGGGTTATAACTGAAGATGCCACCCCCGTGGCAGAGGGGGTCTGCAGCAACAGGGTGACAGGGGTCATTTCTCTGGTCAGTCCTACCAGCGCCCCTGAAAGGGGGCCCGACTGTTTGGCTCTGGAGGCAGTCGGGAGTCGCTTGTCTTTGTACAGAAGCCTGGCTAAACATAACATCGGATACTTGGGTAGAAAGCATCATTTCCAGAGGTTATTTCATACCGTTCTTTACCCCTCCCATTCCTATCAAGAAAATCCCAGATGTTCCACCCAATCTCAGGGAACAAGCAATCGTAAAGGTCCACAGATTGCTAGAAAAAAGAGTCAGCCAACCAGTCTCAGCAGACCAAGTCAGATTCGGAACTTACTCAAGATTCTTTTTGGTACCAAAGAAAACAGGGGACTGGAGACCTATCTTGGACCTCAACAGACTCAACAAGTTCGTAAAGAAAGAGAAGTTCTGAATGGTCACACTTCAGTCCATTCTTCCCTTTTTAGGGAAAGGCAATTGGATGTGCTCCATAGATCTCAAGGATGCGTACTATCACATAAAGATGGACAGACGCTCCAGAGATCAACCGTGCTTCCGGCTGGGAGCCAATCATTACCAGTTTCGAGCCCTGCCCTTTGGTCTCACTTCAGCCCCCAGAGTGTTCACCAAATGCATGGCAGTGGTCACGGCTCACCTGAGGCTTCTAGAATTCCAGGTGTTTCCATACTTAGATGATTAGCTCCTCACCTCTACCACCAGGGATCAATTGACTCAGACAGCACAATACACTCTAACACTCTGCCATCAATTAGGCATTACAATCAACTTCGAAAAGTCTGCCTTATCGCCATCTCAGCATACCGTTTTTATAGGAGCAGAGTTACATACCTCAACCACCACTCTACATCTCCCTATCGAAAGAGTCTCTCTTCTCTGCCAAAACGTCAGCTCACTGGTGTCAAAGAACAAAGCTACAGCAGCGGGGGTATTGAAAGTACTAGGTTTGATGGCGGCAGCAATCCTTGCTATACCACTCGCAAGGATGCATATGGGAATCCTTCAATGGCTCCTCTTCACTCAGTGGTCTTACCAGAAACTACCAATGCACCACATGATTCTTATCATGGATTCGTGCAGGAGAGACCTTCGGTGGTGGTTGATGTCTCTTTATGTCACAATAGGAAGACCCTTTGCCCCCCCCCCCAGTAGCCACTGTGACCACGGACACTTCCCTGATAGGGTGGGGGGATATTTTCAGGGAAAGACTGCCCAAGGCACATGGACAGATCAAGAATCACATCTGCACATCAATGTTCTAGAGCTGAGAGCAGTACTTCTGGCATTGCAGTACTTTCAGGACTCTTTCCCTCTAGGGACTATTGCAATTCAGACTGACAACATGTCAGTAGTCTGTTACTTGAACAAGCAGGGCAGAACCAAGTCTTACCCCCTTTGTTGAGAAGCCCTCAGGGTTTGGCAATGGGCTGTGTCATCCCAGCATTTTCTGTTAGCAATGCACATCCTGGGGAAATCCAACTTCATAGCGGACAAGCTAAGCAAGGCAATATTACTCCCTCATGAGTGGTCTCTCAAACAACAGGTTGTGGAGTTGATTTTCCGCAAATGGGGCCAGCCTTGCTGCGACCTTTTTGCCAGCCACATCAATTCAAAATTCAGACGCTACTTTGCCTTGATACCACCTCCCGGTCATTCCCAGAGAGATGCACTTTTACACAATTGGTCCCCAGGTCTCCTTTATGCATTTCCACCCTTCCCATTAATACCCAGATTTTTACAGAAAGCAAAATCGCTGGGCAGGAAGGTTATACTCATAGCCCCCTACTGGCCTTGACAGATTTGGTTTTCATTTCTCCACTATCATCTGTTGGAGGATCCATGGATCCTGGACCCAGTTTTGGACCTTCTGACACACCCGTCAGGGGACCTTCAACTTTCTCTGCAGTCCTTGAAACTGACGGCTTGGCTAATCCACTTCCCCTAATTGCCAGGCTTCATTCAATTTCAGAAAATACAAGACAGATTCTTTTGTTTTCTCACAAGCCATCTACCAGGAAACTATATGGCATAAATGGAAAAGGTTCTCAATTTGGGCCAACGCACAGAACATTGACCCTTTTCAAGCTCTGCTATCTTCGATTTTGGAATTTTTGACAAAAATTTTTAAGAAAGGGGCAGCAGCTGCTACAGTTCTAGTTCAGTTAGCTGCTATCTCAAATTTTCACCTTGGTCTTGGTGGCTCGAATATTATGAGCCATAAATTATCCAAAACCTTCCTTAAAGGCGTTCTTCATATGAGACCTCCGATCAAAATTCCCTTTTCTCCCTGGAATTTAAACCTTATGCTGTCTCACCTTATTCTTCCTCCCTTTGAACCAGCTTTTTCTTGTGCTTTAAAATTCTTATCTTGGAAAACAATATTTCTTGTGGCCATTACGTCTGCCCACAGAGTGTCAGAACTTCAAGCATTATCCATCAGACCACCCTACATGATCTTCCATGCTGATAGAGTATCTCTCAGAACAAACCCCTCATTTTTACCTAAAGTCTGTCCTGAGTCAAATATCAATCAGGTCATTGAACTACCAGTTTTCTTCCCCAACCACTCTAGCAAATTGGAATATATGCTGCACAAACTTGATGTTCACAGACAGCTCAGATTTTATCTTGACAGAACTAAGGATATCAGGAAATCATATCAACTGTTTGTATCCTTCTCAGAAGCAAGAAAAGGCAATCCAGTGGCTAAAACAATGTTATCTAAATGGTTATCCGATTGTATATCCTTTGTTTACAAAAATGCGAACATGCCTTTAACGCACAAACCAAAAGCCCATTCTAACAGAGCTGTCTCTACTTCTGCTTTTCAAGCTAAATTGCCCCTTGACGATATTTGTGCTGCAGCCACTTGGTCTAAACCTCATACCTTTATCACACGTTACAAAGTAGATAAGACTTCTAGGGACAGGGCTTCCTTTGGTTCTACGGTACTGAAGAACATACTCCCATGAGTCAACCCAGGGTTGAGGGTGCTAGGGACGCTACCCATCAGTGAGAATAAACAGTGAGATTTAACAACTTCACATATAGAAGTTATGCACTTACCATAACGTTCCATGTGAGTTGTTTATCTCGCCTTTATTCTCATGTCCCTCCTTCCTTCCCCCTCCTGGCTGATTGTTGACTTAGAGGCTAGTGCCATCCTGGTTATTCAATATTTCTTCTTTCCCTTTGGGAAGTGTTCTTAGTAAATATTTATGAGAGAGTATGTATATGTTGTATATTATGTATATATATATATATATATATATATATATATATATATATATATATACACATATATATATATATATATGTGTATAGACTATTATTCGCAGCAAATAAGATCTGAGGTAATTCCAGCAGTGCATTGTGGGATAAGGGGCTGGTCTTGAGCTACTGGCAAACCTTGAGCTTGCTATCGGCCGTGTCGAAGCCAAGGATTAGCTCCGAACCCATCAGTGAGAATAAAGGCAAGATAAACAACTCACATGGAACGTTATGGTTAGTACATAACTTCTATTTTTACTTGATAAAACAGACACTGAAAATGAAATAATTTACTGTAAAAAGTTAGGTTCATGCTACTTTTAATTTTCTTACATCAGTGTACAAAGTGAAAGATGTGTAGTGAGTTATCTCTACTACCGCTCCTAATGGCCACATTTTGAACCTGCAGACTGCCTTTTACAAACAAAATTGTTTGCAGCAACAAAAGTTGATTACAACTGTAAATGAAATGTAGATGAATCTGTAAATAAGTAAAAGTTGTTCTACAACTATATAAAATTTGTTTATTGGCTGACCATTCCTGGTTGGCCTGTAAATGACAGAAAATAGATCGGTGTTTTATTATGGAAAACAAATTTAAATAATTATATAATTAATACTTAAACAAAAATTATAAAAAAAAGATGGAAACAAACATTAAATGAGAGCTATGTCTTACAACAGCCTGGTAACATCTGGGCTAAAGTCAAACTTACAATTTCACCTCTTCCTTCAGTATTCAGTTGGAATACGTGCATTTGATCGGCAGGTAGATGGCCAATCGAAAAATGTTCGAATGCATGTCTGCGAGTTTGCATAAATGCGAACACAAAGTAAGCGAAACGCAAAATGTGCCCCCATTTGTAACCCATGGTAGAGCATGTATAGCTGGTAGAGTGGTCAGAATTGTTGAATTTGGTGTTTTATTTGACATTCCAACTGCTCGCCACAGGGAGATTTGACATTGCAGGTCAGTGTTGTACCCGATCGACGAAAGGTTCCCCGGTCAAATGCATGGATTCCATTCAGCCAGTCATCTTTTATTCTACTGTTCAGCACCCTGGGATGTTAATCCCATTAGCAGTTGCTCTGATGTGTCAACATCACTTGATTCATCTCCTTAATCTGTTTGACATTGCAGGTCTTCTGCTGCCTCTGCTCTTCATTAGACTGACTTAGTGTGGTCTATTGAAAAATGGCCAGAATTCTGGAACAATACTGTTAGCTTTTTAGTGAGATTATATTGGTTCCGCTGACTGTTGTGGGCACTGTCTACCACTGTAAGAGATGTAAAGGGTTACATTACTGGGACTGCCAAACATAGACCAAAGGTAAAAAGGGGTAGGAGAATAAGGAGGAAAACAAGGACCCAAGCATTACAACCTCAAACCAGAGTGCAATGCAAGTGGGAAAGTTAATAAATGTAATTCCATTGACAGAAAGTCATGAAGATGGCGATATACGGGCATGCAGTTAGTTAGCAGGACTGATGTGATATCCATGTTGATGAGTCAAAATGAGCAAACACTGTAGGAATTAGGTATAAGCAGTGATAGAGGAATATAGGAGGCATGAGATAAGTACTGTTTAACCCACAGAGAAGAAGCTATTATAATGTGTCACTGCTAAAAAAGTGGAATAGAAACTGGTTTTGAATATTTTAATGGCAGTGATGTTTTTTTTTTTTTCATATGGGTGAGAATTTCAGGTAAGGGCAGAGGTAATAAAGAATTCACCATATATTAATAGAAAGCAGACAGTTTCAAACAAATCTATACGATTGTTTTACTATCATGATTGCTAGAATTTTACCTCATTATCATGCATTACTGGAATTTTACCCCTCTACCCAATGAATATGAAATACATGTAGTGATCAGTGTCCAAAACACACACTATCTTGTATTACAGATTTAGGGAACAATTTTTATGATGAGTGGAAAAGCAAAGATTCATAAACTGAGTTTCCCTACTGCACAGTAAAGATATTTCATGGACCTTTATGTACCACACAAACCAGATCCTCATGTCTTTTATTTATCAATTTTCCATACATTTTATACAAAATAGTATTTCCCACTGATGTCAGTGGGATACAATAATTGACTTAGTTTATGATGAGTAGGGTTTTAAATAGTTAACACTGTTTTTTGTGACTGGGCAGCTTCGTGAATGGTTTTCAATTTCTGATGGAAATCTGAATCCTTTTTAAGTGAAGGTTTGTTTATTTGTCCTATGTCTGTAGGTTAATTATTTAGTATTTGTTAGCTTTATAGTATAGTCAAAATTGTAGCTAGAGTGGGGGAAGGCAGCAGATGCCTCAGGAGCAAGCTGTTAAGGAGCACAGTCATTGCAAATAGAAAAGGTGCCAGTCATTCCCTGCAAGACAGTAGTATTGCATGAGTGAATGCCACACACTTACCAATAATCATTTAAGCAGCCACATTCTTTCCTTTTTTGTGTTTAATATCCTTGAACCAATTACATAAAGTCAAGTTTAACTAGCAATGAAATGCACCATACTCCATTCAAGAGGTAAAACTTTGGGCCAGATTCCAAAAGCTATTTGTGGAAAGCACAACATGCCAAAAGAAGACTTCAGTACACCATATGTAGACACAATTTCAGAAGACATGCTGAATGCAATCTAAGTACTTAGCTATTCAGCATAAGATAATTAAGCAAAAACCCATGTCTGGGTGTGGGTAATGCTAGATTTACCCACGGTAGGTGCGGTTTGTTCACAGGGGTGAAACCCGAGTGACCAAGCAAAGACACCCATGAGTAAATCTAGCACTACCCACACCCAGACGTGGGTTATTGCTATTATACAATGACATTATTTAAGAAAATAATACTTATTTTTTAAATAATGTCTTTGTCTAATACCTCCGTGGTGCCCTTCCGTGGTTTTCTGCTATCCTGAGGCTTTATCTGATGTACTGCGCATGCGTATGGAACTTGTGTTCCCACTCTTATGCAGTACATCAGAGCTATGTAGAGGAAGCAATGGAGAAAGGAAGATCTCCATTGCTTTTTTACAGCTATCTCACTATGTTAAATGAGTTTAACATAGTGAGATATCTTTTAAAAAAAGCAATGGAGAAAGGATGATCTCCTTTCCCTTTTTTAATGAGTTTAACATAGCAAGATATCTTCTATCTCGCTATGTTAGACATATAACATAGCGAGATTATAGCAATGGAGATCTTCCTTTCTCCACTGCTACCTGTGTTCACACAGACAAAAAAAATAAGGACATATACTAATGGAAAAGTTCCGGGCGACCGGACCTTTTTCCATTAGAGTATGTCAGATTTACAACGGGCATGCTGGTTGGGCTGGCCAATCAGCGTGCATGTTTTGGAATGTTAATTGCCAGTCTTTATATAATTATGGATTCTGTACATGCTTGTCATATTCTAAAACACATCATGTGAACCGTGTGACATCCCTCCTCTGGGCCAATGATCAAGGAGCCTCAATCCTCTCCACTGACACTGGTGGGGAACATTGACTGTAAGAAAAATAGAGACACACAGTATTTTCAGATGCAACTCTCTGCACCAAGTACAGATTCCCTTAAGAGCAGACAGAGAATGACACTCCATTCCTGAGGCTGGGTTTTCTCTCCAGGCCCTAAATAAGACTCCCCACTGACCTCTACAGAGCTAAGTCCTTAGGTGTTCCAAGCCAAGTATTCTATCACCATCTCTGTGAACTCAGTGCTCTCAGTGTCTCTGTTCAAAGTGGCTGTCACACACACTCTTTTGAGAGTTGGATTTTCACACATACAAACACACACACACACACACACACACACACACACACACACACACACACACACACACACACACACACACACACGCACACACCTGGGAAAGGCTAGCACAGCTTACACACTCTGACATCTTCCACCCAGACTATAAGGTAGATTCATTGTCACCAGAACAACCAAAGCCAGCTACTTTAAGGTTCTTACAAGGGCACCCAATTACATTTAGCAAAATTAATATTTATACAGATGGTAGTGTTAATCAAGCAGCAAGACTTTCAGGAATGTGGAGCCACAGAGCCAATAAATTAATGCAATTACTCTGAAAGGTTAAATATTTTCTAAAAGACCAGCCACAATGAAAGATTTAGATATATTTATTAATAAATAAAAAAAATATGAAAAACCTGAATATCTATTTACAATAAACATCAGAGTTTCAATCACAGGAAATATAAAAAACAACAACACAGATGGAAAGACTTAGACAAATACAGAAAAACAACATTTAACTAATCTTCACAATATTTTTCTAACTGACTGAAGAATAACTGTTCCCCAGTTACTTACTAAAGAAAGGCAAGAAGAAAGTGGATGGGTGGCTTTTTCAGTTCCCACAGAGTGCACATATCACATCTCCCACTAATATTTGAATACCATTTCAGTGCTGGCTACAGAATGGCATCACATCTGGACACCTGACTCTGTGTTTCCCATACTACCTCCTCACTAGAAACTGAGCCAGGATCTGCTAGGGATGTGTCACAATACATACAAAGAACTTTAGCTAAGGTTTATTACTGCATCTGTAAAGTGTAAAACAATTCCAACACTTCCACCCTTCCTGCAGAGACTAACAAACCATTCTCTGGCTGCATTCAGACCTGTGAGATAAAATCTTTATTGCCCAAACCAAGTCATTTAATTTTAGGGTATTTTTCTTAAGGTTAGCTGGGCTGAGCTTAACCCCTTTCCTTCTGGTATCATCTGCTAAAATATATACATTTCATCAGTTGCAACAATACAGTCTGACATACATGTACATTTCTTTTCTGTCCAGCAGGACCCACTAGTGATACATTTCTAACACAAGCAACTTTGCAGATATATTTTTAACACAAATATCAGTACAAATCAGTTTGATATTCAAATGACATATAATCCTTTACAAAACTCCAGGAAGCTATGCTGGCATATGTTACACATGTACTCCCATACTATCTCTGGCACAACTGCCACTGCCTCACGTCATCACACACCCAACGCAACTTAAATGCTGCAAACTGCAATGTCGACCCTACTCCCAAAATCCTTGGCATATTCTATATGGCATCACAAGGTTTTAAAGCCACTACTATGGATTTCATTGTATTCCTTGAGAATACTGCAAACAAAAAAAAGAAAATAAAAAGAAAAATTCAACCTGCAGTGAAATGAACTGCAACAAGCTGCATTAATACAAGTCATGGATGAGGATGTGGCTGTGTGCCCTAGAAGGCAGCCAGCTAGACTGAGAATAGGCTGCAACTAAACAAGTTGTCAGACCAACAAATAATTGATCAGTACTGCCTAGACAGCCAACTAGAGCAAGCTGTCTGCAAAATGTGTGCCCACAAATTTCTGTACAGACCTTGTAAGGAAACTCCTTCTCCCTAAAAACCAAGAAGTGTCTTATCCTGGGTGTACTTACATCTGGGACATTCCAAAGACATTGGGGATGGTGTGAGAGTATTACAGACTGCTGCCAATCATATCCTGGCAAAATTCCTGGCAGCAATATATAGCAATGTGGATGACTACATATGTTTTCTATCCAGCCCCCTGGAGCGGAGAACTGCAATGTGCCATTTCTATAACATTTTAAATGTCTACCATGTTCTAGATGCAATATATGCTTAAATTTGGTTGCCATGTCTGATGAGGTTGCAACCTCTGAATGATTTCACACCCTCTTGAACTCTCTTGTCAAAGTTCTTTTCACCTTGCCCTTACTGTACTTGTCCACTATCAGTCTCATGCTGGTGTTTAGTCCTAGATGGAGTTTGCACCCACTTTGGGCTGCTTTTACAAATAACCTGACTCTGGGGAGACCTGATCCTGGCAAACCAGGAGCTGCTGCTGGCCTCTTACTATCTGTGGTCTGATCACAAGAACTTGGGCCCTCTGGGCAGCATTGGGGAGATGGACTTCTGTATGCCACATTGCCCTGCACCCGTACCCCAGGCAGGGATATGGCGCTGGGCAGTTCTCTCATCATACGCCGTTACTGAACAAATTGTGCTTCGTTTCCTTTCCTCCACTTAGTAATATGCATATATTAGATTAGATTGCACACACATGCCTATCAAGATCCCAGTACATCCTGAATAAGACAGGTATATAAACAGAAAGGGTTGGTCATCCCTGAATTGCCAGTTTCTGTGTGCAGCAGATGGCAGCATAACAAACCTCATGGCAGCACACCCTAGAAGTATCTATGATGCTACAATATGAAAGGAAAGTCATCTGAGGGTCACATTCCAGGAAGGCAAAATACCTGAGGGACTACTGCTGGGTAAGTACAAGAACACAGTTAGGATGCAAGCTAAGGGCATCCCTCCCAACAATATCCATGTTGACAACATGTATGTTTACTCCCCACAACAGTTGATTGTGGTTATCCACTTGAGCCATGGCTAATAACCCCATATCATGAGTGTTTGATGTACTTAAAGCTAAGTTTGGATGTCTGGATACATCCGGGGTGCACTGCAATACACTCCTGAGAAGTCAGCACAGATTATTAACAGTGTGGGTCATGCATCATAATATATTAACTAGCTCAAATGGCAGTCTTCCAGCTGTAGGTGTGGATGAATAATCCAAGAACCCCAGATGTTTAAAGATGATATCCAGAAAATATCAGAGGAGGAGCAGGAGGACATAGGGGGCAGAAGACACAGGTATGGGCAATGTGGGGTATGACCACAAGTGCAGGCCCAGGCAATACATCAGTGTTTGACCCACAATTTTGAGTCATGACAATCCACACATATAGAAGGGCACACATTAAACATTGATGTTCAAATGTTGCCCTACAACAGCAGCACAAACTGGATTGAATGGCAGTTATACAGTAGACATACACACTGATCATCAGATATAACTACATAATCATGACATATAACAGTATGAAAATATACAAATCTATCACAACAGAGATTAGCAACTCAGGGCACAACTGACAAAGGAATGCGTACAGACTCATATTGGTGTATCTGTGTATAGCAGACAATAAGGGACACACAATAAAAAGTTGTAAACAGGTAAACAACTCATGACATAGTGCAGAACTGTTGCTAATATCACAAGCTAAATATATCACTGTAAAGTGTGGATAATGTAATGTAATAAATGGAGTCAGCTATGTTTAGTAAGGCTGTCAGACTCCTGTGGCATCAGACTTGTCAACGAACACAAACAGATGACATAGTCAGTGTTCTGTACAGCAATTATCATTGCCATGGGGTGAAAATGGCACTGCTGGATAGGGTGGATCCACTGTCCAAGTTACTCTCATACAGTCTAGGACACCCATGCTGATGTCTCACAGAGAGATCTAGTCTATCCCTACCATGTATGGGAACATTTGGCCCAGGTTGTTCTACAGAGGAAACTGGTGGGGAGACACCAGCATGTGGAAGTGAGGCATCATGACTGCAACTTGACTGTGTGGTCATGGCTACTGAGCCCACAGAACATGGGCCAACAGCAGAAGTGTGTGCACATTGGAGTATAGACATTGATGTCCAATAAACAAGGTTGGTTCAGCTGAGAGGGGGCCTGCCTCTCCCATCTAGTAATAGGCTAAGCACAGTCAAAGCATGCAGAACCCTGCTTGAACTATGGCACTGCTGTAGTACTGTAGAGGCCAGGGATTCTACTTATCATGTCATAGATAACATACTTTCATTCTGTGTAATCAGTGATGGCATTACCTTACTGTGCCTGTGTTCCTGTCATTCATGCACCACACTCACCTGGTGTGCAACACAATCTTTGGCATGGGGAAGTGCTCGGATGTCAGATCCATGACTTTGCTAGGAACACCGATTTGCCTGTAGAAGTAGGCAGAATGTGCCTATTTTCACAAGCTGCACACCTACATCTACTGTGATGGACAGTATCAATGTATTGTAGGGAACAGTCAACATCAACAGCAATCTCAACATGGGACTGTTGTTCACAACATCCTGTCTACCATGTGATGTCCTGTCATTGAAAGAATGGCTGGACAAGCTTCCCCAGACACGTAAGGTTACAGACAAATCCATATGACTGTCACCATCATGGCTGGACTGTATCATCATGTCACTGTCCTGTGTGCCAGAGGCTAAGCTAACATACTGAGATGCATCAGATCCCACATCTAGATCAGCGGATGGGCTAATGGAGGATAAAGGCATTTGATATGCTAAAAGAACAGACAGTTGACACAGATCAGCACAACATGCTTACATCACATGCTGTATATCATTAAAGACATATGGCACATATCTCACTGCAATGCTGCAGATACTACTGACTTAACATTAGGTCTTATCTGTGTATGGGCCACAGAATCTATGTAACAGGGATTTGACAATTAGCTTACATATCCAGCATACATGACACATGTGATGAATACAAACATGACACATCCTCATGGGAAAATGGCATGGTAGAAGAAGTATGAACTTCAACTGTTGTAGGGAAACAAAGTCAACATTATTAATCACATCACTGCCAGCATGGATCATTTGAACAATATAACAAATAATGACCACACTGATGACAAAGCTGTGCACAGAATGTAGAGCAAAAATTGTGTACAAAAAATTCCAAGGCCAGAACCACAGCAGAGGACACAATCAGCATGAACAGAGTCCAATAAATAAACTCCAACAAAACTGTAATAAAACAGCTTTATTGCACAGAGGTAAGCGCTTACGCAATCCGCAAGTTCGCTTCTTCAGACCATATTTCAAAAAAGAGAACAATACATTTAAATACTAGAGATATATAAAGACAATTAAGAAGAACCAATCCACTTCAAGAGGCTATTAAGCCCTATGAATTAAGCACTGATGAGCTAAAAGCTGTACAACTACGGTAAAACATACATATAAAATTAAAAAAATAAAACAAGTTATAAAAATAAAACAAAAAACTTTCCAAATAAGTATTTTATTAGTTTCCTTTCCTTTAATACTGGTTTAAGTGAAACATAATCATTTAAACCAACCCCCCTATGTGCTGATAACAATAGTATCTATCTTAATTCTTACTGTTCAGTTCCATTTACTAAATCGCCTTTCCTAACTCCCTCCATAGCTTCATCTATAACCATAAACCTAAATCAATGACTGTCGCCCTGCAAAAGCATATGCTTGGCAATTGCACTATATTGTAACCCTTTACAAGCACAGTAATAGTGATCTCTAATACGTTCTCTGAGGCGTCTGTTTTTTTTCCTACATAGTATGCAGAACATGTCACACAATGGGCTAAATATACTAACTTTCTAGACTCACAGGTAGCCAACATTTTAAACCTAAAGATTTTGCCTGTTTCTGGGTGGATAAGTATATTGCTGTTGTCAATAAACTTACAGAAGGCACAGCTGTTACATTGTTTAGTACCATAGTTTATGGAAGGGGCTAAATCTATCAACTTATTAGATGGATAGCATAAAGTCTGTTTAAGAGATTTTTTTTATTTTTGTAAATAAACCTAGGTGTAGTACGTACCAGATTAGCTAAATGTGCATCAGTTCTAAGGATGTGCCAATTCTTCTTAATAATCTCTCTGAGATGTGTACTATCACTAATGTAAGTCATACAAAAAGAAACAGGTCCATTTCCATTGGAACTGTTGCTTTCCAATTTGGGAAGAGATGTAGAAAAATATGGCTTACCATGCCCCATGCTATAGGCCCTAGCAGTACTACAGGCATCTTTTACTTCCTTTTTCTTATAACCTCTTTCTCAAACTTCTGTACCAATAGAGGCAAGTCTGATTTCAAAATCTTGTTCTCTAGCATGAAGCCTAGAACTCCTAAGTGTTTGTTCATTCATTATATTTGAAATATATGAGGGGGATGCATACTAGTGTGACGTAAATAGCTATTATAGTAGCAGTCCTTCCTATATCTTTGTGTATATTTATTCTTATTCTCACCTCTCAGAATACTAATATCATCATTTGAACACTGTTAAAACATGCAGGAGGTTTTACATTGACATGCCACTTGTTTGTGCACTTGATGTTGATGCAGTCTGTCCTATGAATGGCAAGAAGGACAGAGTATTAATGCAGGACAACAACAGGAATAACAGCAATGACGTGTATGAAATATAAGTAATAGCATGTCACTGACCGACTCCAGCTGTAGTGAGTTTGTGCATTGTACTACGGATCCTGCAGTGGTAAAGAAAAGAGAAAGACAACACAGTCATGTATGCAGGCAATGGAATACTGACATGATGACATACAACACAGTAGCAGGGTCTGTTGATACTCATGTGAAGGACTTTGCATCTGATGGCTAGATGTCCCTATGTAGGAAAACAGTTGCACTAATGTCATGTATCACAGATTTGCTACACATTGCTGCAAACCATGAAACTGTTGTGGCAATATATGATCTGTTTGTAATTTCACTTGCACAGCTTCTGACCCCCTCTGGATGTATCTGTAGTGTACAATGTCAGGAGAATATCAATATGATAGTGAGCAGCAGTGCCATGACATGAGGCTGAGGCAATAACAGGTACTGGTCACAGTAACACTGCATGGAGACACTCACCTGCTGTTCCCTGGTGTTGTGCAGAAGTAGATGGGCCTGTGAATAATAATGCAAATAACATTACACATGTTGTTTACATTGTTCTGTCTGCACTGCAGTTGTATGGCTACATGTCATTACACTCACATTGATAATTTCCATGCTGTGTGGATCTATGTGCATGATTCAGTTCCACAGCTGTAAATCCAAAATGACAATACAACAATATGCATGCAACTGCAATATATAAAGACTTACTCTATAGTCATCCATATCATGCAAAGTTAGACATTCATGTTTGGCCAGGAACTCCTGCTTCTTTCCCACCCTGGGGTATGCATCTCTCCTCACTTTGCATATATAGGAATGCAAGTAATATTATGATTTCATTGGGAGGGGTCAATGGTGGGCCACCACTGGTAGCATCCTTCAATCTCTCATACCATCTTAACCTGTTAGCTGTATGAAGGATCATATAACAGCAGCATTGGTGAGAGGCTTCACAGGATCTATTGTAACCTCCAACCACATTAATCATTTTAGTGATGTCGGTCCACACTTCATTCCTCAATACTGTATTCCCTACCCATCCAAGGAGTCTCTGCCCAAGCTATCACAGAGCATCTATTATGATCTCAATTTCCAGTTGGGAGCTCTGTTTGCCATCTAAAAGACAGTGATATACACTTGTTCATACTCATGTGGGGGCCCAGTCATGCAGATAATTATGTGGACAGCTTATATCACAGTAAGCACTATGCATTTATGTACAATGCAAAGATAGAAACACTCACTACGACATACAGTAATGAGACATATAAAAACTTACAACATTTCCTGCATACATAACAGTTGTAAAATTAACATAACTTTTGATATCTGTAGAGGCTCTCTGCAGGATTCAAACCCCCTACTCTACATATTCATTGCCCACACCAACAGCATCATGCCACATGAGATGCAGTCTGTCTGCATTTCACATTAAAATACTACAAAAGCATGTATGTACATTAGAAATGTGTGTTACTGTAGCTGTAATTGCAGCCTAAACGAACAAGTATGAAAAAACACAACAGATCACCTCAATCATTATGTATTTATTTATTTATTTACATTTGTTGACCAGGAGTGTCCGACTGGACGTAGGTCCATTTTCAGCAGAGGCCTGGGGAGAAAAGCTCCACAATTAAAATAGACAGTAGTTACATTGGATTACATAGTGATTAATAATTTAACATAGCAATTACTTACAACATATTTACAGATGAAGAACATAGTACATCAGTAGACAACTAGAATCTTTATCTGTGAAATACATAACAGACATTAACAAATGTTACAATAAGAAGTTCCTGCTGTATAATAAGTACTAGACTTATGAGCATTTGAGCTTGCTATAATCAAGGTAGTTAGTGGAGTGGAAAGAAAGGTAGTGGTTGGATGGGGTGGGTGATATTAGAGTGGGAGTTGCAAGGGCATAGCCAGCATGTTTTTAGGTGCACTTTTAGTAAAGTTTTGAAATGGGTGCATGATGGTATGGAGGTAATTGTGGGTGGGAGGGTGTTCCATAATTTGGCTATGGTGCAAGAGAATAGTGCTTCACCAGCAGAGTTATTGGCTTTAGTGATCTGCAAGTGATTTTGTTGCTGGATCTTAGTGGTCTGGTGGTGCGATAGGGTTGGAGTAGATTCTGGAGGGATGGGACATTTAGTGGATGGTTTACTAGTTTGTGGGCGAGTGAGAGTTGATACCATTGAAGGAGGTGAGGGAGTTCAAGCCAGCCCAGTTCAGCAAGTGAGAGACAGTGGTGACTATGGTAGGATGCCCCTGTGGCGAATTTGGCGATTTTGTTGTAGCAGGTCTCTAGCTTGTTTAGATCGCATTGCCTTAGGTTGGTATATATTGGAGAGGCATAAAGTAGGGTAGAGATAAGGTGGGAATTTGCTACTGAAATCTTTGCTGCTTTGGTGAGAAGTTGCTTATTTCTGTATAATGCTCCTAGTTTTTTGTGGACTTTTTTATGTTCATGGATATGTGAATGTCAAATTTTAGTTTATTGTCTATTTCCACTCCTAGCAATTTGGTGTGTTCAGTTGGGTATATAGTGGTGTTGTCTTTTGCTGTGATGTTAAAGTGAGAGTTGTTTTGAGTATGTTTGATGGGTTGGAAGATGAGTAATTTAGTTTTGTTTGGGTTGAGTATTAATTGGGCATCGGATAACCAAGTTTCAACAGAGGAAAAGGCTTCCTGTGTGACTTTTTGCAGTTTGGGTAGGGACTGGGCTGTACAGATGATGGTTGAATCATCTGCGTATTGTATGAGTGTGCCATGTTTGGTGGCAGAGGCTAGATTATTGGAGAAAACAGAGATGAGTAGGGGTTCAAGGATGGATCCCTGAGGAACCCCTATGGAGACAGGTAGTTGGGGAGATATGTCATTCTGCTATACAACGGATTGTTGGTGGTCAGACAGGTAACTCTGAAACCAGTTGGTTACTGATTGAGAGAAGGATAGGTTATTGAGGACAGAGATAAGTTGTTTGTGTGGGACCATGTCAAATGCTTTAGATAGGTCTAGGAAAGTAGCAGAGGAGAGATAGCCATTGTTTTTATGCTGAAGGATAGTGTTAGTAAAGGAGAGTAAGGCAGTGGAAACCATGCTGAGTATTGGAAAGGAGGTTGTTAGTAAGGAGGTAGTCTGAGACCTGAGAGTGTATGCATCTCTCTAGTATTTTGGAGAGTGGAGAGAGAATAGCTATGGGGCGGTAATTGGTTAGTTCTGTGGAGGGTCCGCCTTTGTGGAGGGGAATTATATGTGATACTTTCCACAGTGTGGGAACGTAACTTTCTGACAGAGATCGGTTAATCAAGATGGATACTGGGTAGGCCAGAGCATCAGCTGCAATTTGTAGGTATTCACTTGGGAGGTTGTCTGCTGCTAATTTGGTGGGCTTAAGTTTAGCTAAGAGTTTTTTTATGTTGGAGGTAGGTACAGAAGAAAAAGAGAAGGCAGTGGGGAGATTACTAGTTGAAGGTGTGGGTTGGAGGGGAGGGGGTTTGTATTGTTTAGCTAGTGATAGTATGGTTTGTGTGAAGTGTGTGTTGAATGAGGTAGCAATATTTTCGGAGGAGTGAGGGATGTTAGGAGGAGGGGTACTGACTTTACCTGGGTGGAGGATGGAGTTTATGGATGACCAGAATTGTTTGGGGCTGTGTTGTGAGGAGTCTAGCGCAGACTGGTAGTATTGGAATTTGTCCTGTTTTATTAGCTTTTTGACTCTATTGTGTAGTTCTAGGAATTTTTGTCTAGTTGAGGGGGTTTTGGTTTTGCGCCAGTGCTCCCAGGCTTTATCCCTGTTTTTCATTTCTGACTTATTGGTTTTCTGTAGCCATGGGGAGGGTTGTGCTTTGGTTCTGGAAAGTCTTATGGGGGGCATGCTAATTAAGGATGCTCAGGAAGGTAGTATTAAAAAATTCAACGGTGTCATCAAGACTGAGGAACTTTAGAGGATGCCAGTTACATTCTTTGAGGGATGAGATGAATGTGAGTGGGTTAAAGTTTAGTTTTTTATGTATTTGATGGTAGATGGCAGGTTTAGCTTGGTATAGGTATTTTTTGAGTAGGAATGTTGGGGAGTGATCACTGAGGCTATCTGATAAGCAGCCTGTTATGTATGACTGGGGGCTCTTACTGACTAGTATCCAATCCAGAGAAGTGTGCTTGCTGGAGTTTTTATTTATCCTGGTTGGTGACTGGACTAGTTGGGTGAAGCCATGAAGGTTTACATGATGGTTTGGATGGTTGCCAGAACAGGATTGCCCAGTCAATATTGAAATTGTCTAAAATGATAGTTTCTTGGGGGAGATGGTGGGTAGGCCAGCTGAGGAGGTTTTCTAGTGGAGGGATGTTTTGGCCAGGTGGGAAGTAGCATCCAATTATGTTGATGGTTTTGTTTTGGTTTATTTTGAGTTGGTTATTATGAGTATGGTTTATTGAGCAATGAATATCATTCACTTCAGCACAGAATACTGATAAATTATCCATTGAACAGTTTATGGAAAGTATCAGAAAACCTAAGTATCCTTAGGCAGGCCACAGAGAGTACAGATCCTTTTTGCATTGGGCCAGTAGTTATAAGACTTGTATTAAGAACCATCAATGAATAAATATCCATTGATACCATAAGAACCATCAATGAATAAATATCCATTAATAGCAAAAGGACATAGTACATATGGATACTGCCAGAATCCATAGGTTTCTGTACATTCTCCGCAAAGTGTATGGAGTCACCCGCAAGATATACGGATAATCTGTAAATCCGTCTTTATGTACCATTCACTTTTACTATGTAAATCTGCAATACAACTGGATATGGGAAATTAAAGCACATCTTTAATGTAGATGTCAACATACAGGTAAATCAAACTCCACTCCATTAGGTTACAAATATTTGCCTTAATGCACACATTTTCCATAAAATTAAATCTAAACAGGTACATTTGAGAAAGAACAATGTTAGCAGAGCTAATATTCCCAAAAACAGAAAGGCTAGCTGGTGAAAATTTACTTTATTAGCTACCTATAACTCAGGTATAACTGAAAGTAAAAGCACCTAATTTGCATCAATCTTTTATGTACCATTTGTGCCACACATAATTGATGAGGTTCATTAAAATTTGAGATTTTGATATCCCATTTGCACACATCCTCATAAGTTGTCAAAATCTGGTGCATTAACCAATAGTTCAGTGTAACAGGAAGGTGCTCTTCATATGTGCTCATTAGGTATCAATAAATAGTACCATGTGTAGCATGTGTTTGTTATCTTCCAATGATCTGATAACATGACATAAGCGCCACTTTGAAATATTTATTTTGCTACATTTACAGATTAGACCACTGCTACTTGCAAACTGAGTGGGACCTCAGTGAGCAAATTTCAAATCTGACTAAATTTTTCATTGGAGTATCAACATTATTGAGATAGCTACATCCAGGAGCTTTGATGTGTCCAGGTATACAACTGGACAGAGGAAGAGACTACTCAGATGCTGACCATCTACACTGGAGTGGAGCATCAGATGAGAGCCAGGCCAAGTAAATTCACAATGATCGACATTTGGAACCAGATTATGAGGGAAAATCAATGATGTACTGGGATCTACCAGACTGCAGTGCAGATCCACCACTGCTATGATGACCTACATTAGAGGGAAGCAGAGGAGCTTCAATGGAGGGTCAATGATGTGCAGAAACAGCCTGTGGTTGCCTACAGTAAGTGTCATAATACTAAGTATACCTAAGTATTCCTATGGAATTTTAAGATATAGCTGCATCCCAAATATGTCATATACACGGCTTTATAACCAGTAAGTTGTTCTGACATAAGTAGCTGTTCTGACAATGAGCTCATCTGGTTAATTTAAACATGGTGACTGCTCTCCATATAAGTATCGGTTCTATTCCCAGGCTGTTAAATTATTTACTAATGTTACATAATACTGAACATTGTAGATGTACATCTGTTTTCCAACATATAACGACATCATCCAGTATAGTCATATATCTGTAACACCTATAGCTCCTAGGCCACTAATGACTACACATTTCTTTGTTATCCATTATACTACAAAAGTATTGCCAACTCTGCCTGTATTTGTGTGAATATTAACTCAGAAATAACTTCTTTACTTCATTCATCTTAATAAAGTGAACATACTTACTACAGTTCCATTTGTTTAAGCCAAAAAGAAGGCCTATCAAACTTCTTACACATATGTTTTCAGTTATGTGTTGATAGCTGTTATTACTTTAGAACATAAAGGCCAATAAAGTGTTGGAAGGTTCTGTATTCATCTATCTGCAGGAATATGGATGCACGCATGCAGTACCTGTTTATTGAGCCTATAAAGAAGCCAGCCAGGATGTCTGTACTCTTGTAAACTGTAGTTTCAACTCCATGTTGGGGAAACGTATCATTATATTGTTATCTTTGTACATTTCACACATTGTCGAATATTCTTCTCTACATAACTGCTTATTGATATTTACATGTATTTTGCACATACTTAGGTTATTTGTTACATTCCTACAGATATTTTCAGAATCCATTATGGTCTTTTAACAGCATCTCTTTAAGTACAGGGTCATGTGTAAAGCTTGTACAGACTTGTTATATGTCTGACAAGCAGTTTTGTGGAATATGGTATTATTTTCAAAACTGCTATCAAGTGTGGTTTTGTCATTCATTATTTCATTCACTTCAACAACCACATCTTATCTTTTGAGAGAATCAGATGGCCAGACTTACAGCTGAAATGCAGGTCAGGGGGACACAGTGATGTATGCATTTGATTTGTGATGTGCACTTTGCCAAGGAATATCTGAAGTGCAGTCCTCCAACATACCTTACTGTGTCCCTGATGTACAACACCTTTTATGTCTCTGTTAACAGAAGCTATGTGATATATAACACTGTCCCACTGTCTGAGGGAAGAAGGTGTTTGATTGCTGGTACTGGTTGTGACTACAGTGCTGACATGAACTCAGTCTTACAAATTATTTACCTGCACATCCAGGACATGGTCCGTTTTTGAAATCATAAGCCTTGATCAGTATTTGTAACCCATTCCTGCATATTCATAACCCCGAATCTTTTTACTTCATTCACAACACACCTTTGCAGGTGAAGTGGATTAGCTAGGCAGGTAGGTCTCAGGGTCAGTGTGTGGACATGAGTTGCAGCTTTGAATCTAATGTCCTTCAACTGTGTTCATACATGTTAAGGCCCATGTGTGCATAACATTTCAAAGTGTATATGGTGATTCTCTGAAACTCTTCAAAATCAGACTTTTTAGAACCTGATATGAGCAATGGATATCACTGTTATTTGAGGACTATGTAATTTATAGTTGTTCTTTTCTTTTTTCAGGCACTAAGGACATGCACAGGCTTGAGGAAAAGTAGAGGGAGCAAGGTATATTTCTTATTTTTCTGTTTTTTTAAATAAAATCTATCTAATCCTTGCATCATGCTTGTATTTTTATATTACCATGTATATTGCTAAGAATGCCGGAATATCCATTATGCATCAGTAAGGTAAGTGCAATAATCACACTATACCTGTGCTTACAAGTTTGAATGGATTGAAATACAGATATGTTGACATCATTTAACAGCATGCCATGTATTCTGATGATCGGTTTGAAATGTAGACCACAACCTAAGTACAGTTGGGTTTGTTAAATGTCACACTGAAATGGGTGTTTTACATGCAAGTCTGTAGAGCTTTGATTGCTCTCATAATGCATATGTTGGCAAACTTGTATGTGTGGATGTGTTTGCCAGTGATCAGTCTGTTGTTTCACAGACTAAATGGGTGTCTGCTGTGTCAGTGTTCATACTGTTGTTGGCTGAGTGGGTGGCATGCCTTTCAGTTCAGCATTGATACTGCATCTACTTATAACACCTTGGGGTGTTTTTCTCACAATATACTTGTATCCTGTTTTTCTAGATACTTGCACAAATAGGTATTTCTTTTCAACATTTTATAATCAGCAAGCATCGTCAGGATGTTTGCGTTCTGCAGGCTACTGATTGCTATTGATTGTAGTAGGTCATGCATACAGTTGTAGACATACAATACTTTTGGTACAACATATGCTAGATTTTCATCTGTTACAGGCTGTGACTGTGTTTAATATTGCACTTTATAACTATTTGTTACTGTTGTATTCCTTATATTGATGTGAGATCAGCCAATTACCAGGTTGCCTGGCTCAGTTGATTGTCATATGGCTTGCAAGTTTCCACAATATTGTCATCTCACTTTGTCTTCATTTTAATAATTTTACTTTGTTGCTGTTCCTATGAATCATTGCAAGCAGAGACTACAATTTGCATTCACACATACAGACATAACAGCTCAGGGAACACATGCAATGGAATAAGAATGGAAATAACGACGTACTATCATATACTCAGCCGGACACGTTACTGAGGTAGACAATGTTATTAAACTGTGCAGGCCTGAAAAATAATGTTACAAATCACGAAAAAGAAAAAAAAATAATACCACTAGCCAGGAAACACTCAACTAATGTAAATTACCTGGAAAAAAATACTGGTCTTTATTATAACGAAATATAATACTTTGGTACCTTGGCTTACAAACAGCCTTCAAGGAGCACTGAAATACACAAATAACAGCCCTACTGTATATACACACCCAAATTATCCAATTAAATAATTAGAACAATATTGGATGATCAAATGAGAATATTTCTGCAACCTCAATTTAGATTTTCTTTTGCTCTCACCTATAAATCTATCTATCTATCTATCTCTCTCTCTCTCTCTATATATATATATATATATATGTGTGTGTGTATATACTATATATATATATATATATATATATATACACACACACACACACACACACACACACACACACACACACACACACACACACACACACACATGGTTCCACTTCATATCATCGAAATTTCATTTCATCAAATTGCAAAACATCGAGACCAAATCATCGAAAACTTAAAACATCGAATCTCAAATCATTGAAAACTATAAAGCAACTAGAAATAACATCCCAGGCACTATTTACTACGTTTATGCAGGGGGGCAAACCCCCCTTCACCCCCAAAGTGGGGGGTTCTGCCCTCCACAACCCCCGTAATTAAATATATCAACTCCAAGGTCGCACTACAGTGAGGTTAGGAAATTACTTTTTCCCCCACTGTAGTGCGACCTTGGAGTTGGTATATTTATTTATGAGGGGGTGTGGGGGGCAGATTCTCCAACATGGGGGGTGCAGGGGGCTTGCCCACCCACATAAATGTAGTAAAAACTCAGTGGAATGTTATTTCTAGTTGCTTTATAGTTTTCAATGATTTGAGATTCGATGTTATGAGTTTTCGACGATTTGAGTTTTCGACTATTTGGTCTCGATGATTTGCAATTCGATGAAATGAAATTTTAATGATATGAAGTGGAACCATACACACACATACATATATATCAACCCACATGGACACTGTAAAGCATATATAACACCCTCCTTGTTGCAGTTGCAGTCAGACGTATAAAAAGGAACCCCATTTAAGTAGTCAAATGTCCTGATAACTTATTGACAAGAGCAACAATGCCCACATAGGTAAGTACCCAATGAGGTGCAAGACCTAGACGGAACATCAGAAGGCAGACAAAAGATGTTGTGAACCAAAATATCTCTTAAATTTCTACCCAGTTTGTATGAAATACTAGGAAAAGGATACAACACATTTGACAATTCTTTAAATCTGAGTAAGAAATTCCAATAGTGTTTAACTAGAGCTACCACCTCAAAACTCAAAACATTATACGTAGTCACAAAGTAAATGTTCCTTTTGTCACCAGTATATTGACCCAACACAGGGGTACAGCTTAGCTCAAAATCCTCAAAATATGCCTTCCTAGATAATGTCCCATCAAGCATTTTCTTAATAGCAGATTCAATAAGTCTCAGATCATACCCCCTGGAACAGAACATGGAGGACATTCTACTTATTTCATCCCAGAAATCATTGTCATTATTACAAAGTCTCCTAAGATGAACACACACACACCATAAGGGAGAGCTGCTTTTCACATGGGGTGGATGGCAACTATGACCATCTAAAAACTGGCCTGCATCCAAATATTTTCTGTGTACAGATAGCTGTGGTCAACTGATTTCCAGAAGATAAATATAAATTAATATCCAAAAAAAATAATCTGTCATCCAAACTGCAAAACATCAAACAAAAAAAAACTGATTACTTTGTAACTTCTGAAAAAAATCATAAACTAAATCTAACCCACCTTTACAAATAAAAATTAAATCATCAATAAACCAATAATATTTAACCACAAATCTATTAAATAAGCAACATTACTAAAGACATTCTAATGCATACAAATGCATAACCAAATTGGCATACATGGGGCCAAATTATGACCCCATTGTGGTCCCTTGCAACTGATGATATATACAATTATTAAATACAAAAACGTTATTGGTCAAACAAAAATATAAAAGTTCTAATTAGTAATTAGACTGCGGGGTATCTCCCAAAAAATATTTAACAGCCTCTAGACCCACATTATGTTTAGTATAGGTATAAAGACTTCACACATCAATACTCTTGACAAATATATCATCTGACCATACTATATCTGAAATTTTATCCAAAAAGTCACTAGTGTGTATAATTGGGTGCCAGAGTATTATATTTAATTATAATAAAGACCAGTGTTTTATTTCTGGGTGACAGAGAAAAAGTTCAGAAGACTGGATTAATGCCCGGTTTACACCTCAAAGCGAAAATGACAAAAATAAATAAACAGGTTGACCACGGCTGGTAAATCCAAATATACATTCACTTTCAGCAGAAAATCCAAATATACGTTCACTTTCAGCAAAATGTTCTTTAATAAAAAACAAGAGTAAGCGCTTTCATGATCTAAAACAGCTGATCACTTCTTCAGACTCATTAAAAACAGTTAAAGCATTGTTTTTTAAACCAAATACATCCAATCAAATAATACTTTTGTATGACATCATCTGATTGATTAATTAATTCAAGTGCAACAAATATACAACTAACTACCTTAAATCCTGTTAAAAACAGTTTGAGTATCCTATAATACACATAACATATATAAAAAATCAACACATAAAACCATAAAACAATATCTAACTATGTAATGTTTTAATGGTCTAGATTTTAAAAAAGGTTTGAGAGAGACAGCATTATTCAATCCTGAGGGCTTGTCTGCTTGAAGTAATATAATCCATTTCTGTTCTACTTCTTCTACCCTGTTCTTTATGTCCCCCCCTCTATTATTATTACTTATTATTTCTATAACCATGGCGGCCACGGTGGTGCAGTGGTTAGCATTGCCGCCTCACAGCAAGAGGTTCTCCGGTTCGATCCCCGGCTGGGGTGCCTTCTGTGCGGAGTCTGCATGTCCTCCCTGTGGTCACGTGGGTTTCCTCCGGGTGCTCCGGTTTCCTCCCACATCCCAAAGACATGCTTCAGGTGGATTGGACACTCTAAATTGGCCCTAGGTGTGCGTGTGAGGATGCCTTCTGTGGAAGGTTGGGCGCCGGGCTGGCAACTCGACACCGTAAAATTCCACTGCCAATCAATGTGCGGACAAGGTGATCCGCTGTGGCGACCCCTAACCGGGAAAAGCCGAAAGAAGAAGATTATTTCTATAACCATGAAGTTGAAAATATGTCTTATATTCTGTTCTGTAGAACACAGAATTTAGTCTATTTTGGTTTTTGCACTGTATGTCACACTTTTTATATAGATAAGACCAATAGATGCTTGAAAGAACATATTCTTGAACATCTCAGAGATATAACGAACAAAAGAGACACAAATGCTTTGGCAAAACATGTAGAAGAACAAACATTCAAATGTCAGGGTATGTTACATGTGCGGGTCTATATTATCTAATTGAATAGGCATTACAGCGAATGCCTCTTCATTGACCCTTAAACAGCGAAGCGGCAGTTACACGAATGGCCAAATCAGTGATTCTTTTCCTAGGGAAAAAAAACGCTTGGCCATCAGCATGAATTTGCCCCTTTCCCCACTGTAGTGCAATCTCAGAGTTAGTATATTTAGTTTTGGGGGGGTGGTGCTCTTAGTGATGTTTCATTTCTGGGTGGATCAGTGATTTTTTTTTCCCTAGGAAAAAAATTTGCTGATTTAGCCGTTCAGGTAATTGGTGGTTCGATGTTTAGGGGTTGATGAAGAGGCATTTGCTGTAATGCCTCTTTGATTAGATAATATAGGCCCACATGTGCTTTCTTTGAGTATGCTTGCCATTCATGCTGGCTAGTTAGCAAATGTTCAGCTCATTTCTTGATTTCTGCTGGTAACTTGTTTTATACATGCCAATGCATAGCCTTGATTGAACCGCTCACTTTGTTGATAGAAACATTCTCCTTGACAGTTCTGTTATTAGACATAAGTATAGATAATGTGACATAGGGAAGGTGTTGTGTACCTTAGGAGCCATTCACTCGCAGCAATTCCATTAATTATAATTGTTCTACTTGGTAATGTTTGCACCATTTCAAACTGAACTGTGTTTTAAATAAGAACTTTGATGAATGACACTACACCTTGGGTCACATATTTGTATTTGCAGAAATCACATGTAGATGAGATGTTAATTAATGAATATTATATTGCAGATGTGCACAGCAATTTCATTTTAAGGTCAGCTATGATCTCCATGGGAATGTACAGCATCATACATATTTGCTTTTCATTGTTATGGTTTTGACTACTGACATACATCATATATGGCTGTACACTATGGTCATAACGTATTTTAACATTTCGTGAAGACTCTTCTCTGCATGTTCATTGCGTCACAGTGAGTATGTTATGCAGACTGGTAGTGTCAGGTATTCATATGTAATTTTGTCCCTGTGTTAAAATTCATCTTGACAGAAAATGGGACTCGTGGATGATCGACAGTCAGAAGTAGACAATGAATGCATGCCACGCCACTGCTGGTCTCCTCAGAAGGAGACGACCACGATGATGACGAAGATGATGGTGAGGAAGCCGGACCCACACCTGAACAAGCCATCATGCCTGCTGCACCCCAGAGGAGATGATGTCAGGAACAATGGAAAGAGTACTATCGGGAGGAGATCAGTGAGGTTGTGATGAATGTGCTTCGAATACAGATGAGGGACGTGCTGGGAAATTTTTTCAAGGATATGGCATGGGCTATGTATGACTCAATCATTCAGTGAGATAGCCTGAGAGATCATTTGCAATGTTCATCCTCATCAGGATGGGCCCTTAGATCTGTAAGTGTTGTCTGTGTACTCTAATTGTGTTATGCTGCCAACATGCTGATTGCCATAGAATTGATTGGACTGTATATGCAATCTTGTGCATGCATACTAGGTCACTTGCATGCTTATGTGTTACATGTGCAAACATAGCATGCAGATATCATTTCAGCAGAGTGGAGAACTGCCATTGTCATCCCCTTGCACAAAGGTGGTGCCCCTACTGACCTTGGAAACTATCGCTTCATTAGCTTGACAAGTCTAATCTGTAAAGCCATGGAGGCATTATTATGGACCTCATAAACAAGGACATAGGCAATCTCTAAGCACATGACCTCATCCAGTTTGGATTCGTCAAGGGCAGATCTTGCCTGTTGAAGCTGGTTGACTTTTCTGAGACTGTCACCAAGGCTCTGGATGAGGAAAAGTCATTACATATAGCTTACATTGACTTGGCCAAAGCCTTTGACACAATCCATCACTCAGGCATCATCAAAAAGATAATACTTGGTGTAAATCTCTATCTGATCAGATGGGTGGCCAACCTGCTCACCGATATGACCCACAAAGTCAAAATAGGTGCCTCTACCTCCAACAGCAGACCTGTCACTAGTGTTGTTCCCCAGGGATGTGTCCTGGGACCCTTACTGTTTGGCATCTAATTCTCAGAATGCAGGCAAAGGCAAAAGGCCTGTGGCTGACCAAGTTTGTAGATGACTGTAAGTCGGTTGCTGTCACTGACTCCACAAACGATGTTAACATACTACAAGAGGGTTGCACAGCAACAAACAACTGGTACTAAAATCATGGCCTTAAGTTAAATGTAATAAAATAGATTATCATACCTTCCTGAAAAAACACGGCCACTACTGATTACCACATCAATAACAACCCCGTAAGCACACAAGCTGTGGTGAGAGACCTAGGTAAACAGGATGACAAAAATCTCACATTCGACCATTATGTAGCAGCAGTGCTCCTAAACACTTTTTACTTGGTTCATCTCATACATAAAGGGATTGCATCCAGAAGAAAGAAGGTTATTACCTCTCTGTACTCCTCCCTTATCCGACCAATAATTGAGTACAACACCCCGTTTGGTATGTACCTCTCCAAACACCTGCACCACCTGGAAAGGCCACAGTAATACCTCACAAAGAGAATCCATGGCCTGCAGCACCTGTCTTATGCGAACAGGCTCAATTCACTATCACTCTACTCAGTATTGTACAGCTTGCTCAGAAGTGATCTGTGTCCTCCCTACAAGTCAATCTCGGACCCTGCCCTACTAGAGATGCTCCATATCCATAAGTCTAACTCCTCACGTATTACCCACTTGAAAGGCTCAGATCTAATATATGACATTAACAAAACCTGCTGGAGGCACAAGTTTGTCCCCCAGATGGTGCCCTGCCTCTGGAATAGACTTCCTATACATGTCAAACAGAGTATGTTGCTGAACCTCTTCAAACAATACTTTGATGACTGGATTGGAAACTACAAATTTGTCCAGGGGTTCCACCTGTGTCCCTCATTGATAGGGGTGACAGGTGCTGACTGGGGTTTCTTTTTTGGGGGGATAAACTCTTGGCAGGCTTGTAAGTGCCCCAGCACCATTAGCCTAGTAATGTCCTATGATCGTGTGATATTTAATTATGTTTCAATGAGTGCATGACACACATTAACACATTGCACTTTCCTCTCACATTTAGCTGTTCATGCATTGTGGCATTTAGCCTGCAGCTGGTGCTACAACAATTACCCTGTAACGATGTATTTTAGTCCAGCACCACCACAGTGGTATGACTAAGAATTGCATATTGCCATATCATGTATGTGCAAAAGTAGGACATGCCATTGCCCACGTGTTTTGGATGACAGTTGTCATGCTGTCCCACTGGCATGATGTGTTGCTGTGTACTATGTGTTTGCCAAGCAGATGCCAAGTGGAGTCATATATGGTATGCTATATCTATGGGCAGTCCTCCTTTTGTGACTGCATCAAAGACCAATTTAACATTAATGTATGGCAGAGGTGTGTCACATATATACATTCCATTATGTGTTTGATTGGGCTGTGTACACCCACTTGTGTATTTAGCAGCCATTTTGCTGTTTTGCTGCAGTACTGCTGTCTGCCACTGTGCATGGTTGTTTGGTTCTGTCCTCTACTACAGTTATCTATCACTGCTAGATCTGCATTTGCTCACCTATGATGTGGCTTGGCTTATACTTGCACTGCTGACCGACTTCTTGGATATGTGTTTATTTATCCAATATGTACTGTGATTCTTATTTATTACCCTATAACACACATCTACCATTGGTCATACACATCCAGGTGAGACTGACACACAGTTTGCAACATGTCATACATACCATGATAGTTCATAGATAAATATGTTTTACTTCATTTCACCATGGCTGGTATACATCCCTACCCTGTTTGGCAACCTTCCATTGCCCGTGTTGTGGAGTGTGGTGTCAGTGTTTTTTTTTTTTCAGTCTTTGCCTGTCATGTTGTAGTGCATGTTCTACGGGTAGTCCATTTTGTGATAACCTGCTCCTCCTGTTTACCTATCTTTACTTATACTTCTATTCTTAGAAAAAAGAAAAAATGTGGCCTACCCCCTCAAAAAAAAAAATTGAGAATGCCCCTTTGACTCTGCCTCAGATTTTCCTTTTCCAACATACCTCTTGTGTGTCCTTCTTCTTCACCCATACCCCACATCTTCTTTTCTGCCTCCCACTTTCCTTGGGTGTGTGTGTTATTTGTGTTCCCCACACATTGTTAGCTAATGTTAGTTGCAGAAATGTAGCCACGATTCCCTTCACATTCATTAATTTTTTTTTTATTAGAAAATGTTTAGATTCCATCAGAATCCATAAATGATAATTAAATTTTAATAATAATGCACTTACGGTGATATTTTGTATTTGTCCTTAAGCTTACTGGTGAGATTCTGAGATTCTGTTATAGATATATATTTATAACTGTCAGACTGCTTGGATTGTAAGATTCTTTCTGTAACTTTGTTAATGTACATCATACTTTTGACAGTGATTTTTCTTTACTTACAGATTACTTGTGAGTAATATACAGTGAGCTGTTAGTTCTGAGAATGTCCATTGTGTGCTGAGATATTCTGAGTTCGCTGTGGCACATTTAAATATTACGTTGTTATCCACAATTTTGCCATTGATATTGTTGTAATGCATTGGATTCTGTGAACTTTACTGAATCTGGCCCTTTGTAAATGCCTCAAAAGTCAATAACAAGAGTAAGACAGCAGTCAGTATGGCTATCAAAGAACAAGAAAATTATATCTGAGACTTTCTTCTAAATGTTAAGTGATGAGACCCATATAGCAGTTTTCATATATAATATGTGTCTCCAGCATATTCTATTATTTATTAATTTAATGCCTGCTTTGTGATGCAATAGTTGTAAAATGCATGTCTGTTACATAGTGCACTGAAAATCTCAATTTAGTTCTTCTTTAATACCACACTTATGGTATTATACCAATCCACTGCGAGTGCACCAGTATGTACTTGGGTCTATTCTTGTATAGCTAGGCTGGACTGCCCTACAATTGCTCAAGGTGAAATTGCTCGAGAGTGAGTAGAACACTGGAAAAAAAAATGAGCAGCATAATGCCAAATGCTCTTTTACATTAGCTTATTCCAAATAATTCCCTCCCACCAATTAATCTTAACCGATAATCATGGCCGGCCTTAGCGGATACAGTGCCCTAGGCGAATTAGTGCTCCGGTGCCCTTTAAGCCCCACCCATAATCCACCTCCACCTCTGCCACTCCTCCTTATACCACCTAACTAACTCAATGAACCTCCCCTCCTCCCACCATCTTCCCTCCTTTTCTAAACAACCTTCACTATCCCACTCTAAAAATATTACACGATAAACTACCTCAAACCTTCTTAAACTGCTTCTCACTATAAACCTGTTCTTCAAACTTACCTTAGACTTCATATTAACCTTATCCAATTCATGTCTCTTCCCTATTCCCTTCCACCAGCTTGCTATTATACCTATTAGCTTGTAGTTATACCATCCTACTACCTTGCTATTCTACCTATTAGCCTGTAACTATACCATTCCTCACTACACCCTCACCTATTCTATTACACTACCTTCCTACATCTACCAATACTTCTTTTCTACCATGTGTTCATGCAGCATCCTCAAATCTCCTTTCTTACTCATCTTTCTACTCATCCTTTCCTAACAATACCTAACTATTCTCAATCCCACTTCACTACCTGCTGTCGCTCGTCTCTCTCTAACATAGATGACAAGCAGGCAGGGTACTTCGTTTAGATGCTTTAATACACCGAAATGCATCCGGGTGGATAGCAGCATCATAAAATGCAAACAAACTAGCTAAAAGACAGACCTTACATACATACATATTTACATCTCAACAGCTTACTACAAAATTGCAGTCTAGCTTGCGTGTGCTCAGTATTTATACACTTGTCCAAGCCCTTGGATTGCTTCTTAAATGTACATACACACACAGTGATCTACACCTGCCAAGCCCTCAAATATCACATCTCCATTAACTAACCTAGCCAGCCTTCTGCAAGTTAGTCAGACATATCTCCCAGCCTTTATCAAATAAATCCCTCACTACTACACAAAACAAAAATCCTCCCACTAGACCATAGCTAAATCTATATTCCACATATTTCTACCACAAAACCTCATGCCTACTATACAGAACCATTTAGGAATGCCACTTTCAGTTGCTACTTCAGGCTAACCACCTTACCTTTATGTGGAGACGTCTAACCCAATCCTGGGCCCCCCTCAATTTCTATCACTAATCAACCTAACATCAGCAACTTCCATACATCCTTATATATGGTCACACTAAACTTACAAAGCATCTGTAATAAAATCCCTCACTTTCATGTGTGTATCATCAATATTCAACCTAACATCTTTGCAGCTACTGAAACCTGGATAAAACCATATATTAATGACTCCGAGTTTCTCCCACCCAGTTTTGCTACCATAAGATCTGGCAGACTCCAGAAAAAGGGAAGGGGTGTTGCACTATTTCTATCCTCCTGTAATATAGTACCATACACTAAGCCCATACCACAATTTGTCACCGCCGAAATTCTTATTTCCTTCCTCAACATGAGCAACTGTAAAACAAATATGTATTATAGCCCTATATATACCCCTGAGTAATAACATTCCCTTATTGGGGGAAATTCTTGCATGGATTTCCAACAATGTCAGTAATGAAACCATTATCCTTGGTGACATAAATATTAACTGGCTAGATCCTTGCCCTAAAACTCCCCCTTTAAATATCAATCTATTCAACTTCACTCAGCTCATCACTTCCTCAACCAAACTCAATAATAACAATAGCTGTGGCTCCATCTTAGACTGGATTCTAGTCAATTACCCCAATAAAATTTCTTCAGCTGGTACTCTCCCAAACTCCCTTAGTGACCACCTCCCTGCCTTTGCTCACCACACTGTTCCTTCATTTCAAAAGCCACATCAGTACAATCTAATAAGGAACCTAAATAAATTCATCACTTTGAACTTTGTAGATACCCTAAAAAAGATTAACTGCTGCAAGCTAAAAACCCTCCCTTTAGATGAGGGAGTCGAGCACTTTAATTCAACATTTTTTAATATACTAAACAGCCTCGCTCCTCTTTGACTAAAACAAATCAAAGTGAATCATGCTCCATGGATGACTAAAGCTACTAAAGAAATGATGAAATCCAGGCATAAGAGCTATAAACAATGGTTAGCTAACAAAAACCCTCCCAACCTGCTGAAATTCAACCAGCTTTGAAACACGGTAAAAAGACTAGTCGGTAAAGATAATAAAAATCACTATCTGTAATTTCAGAATGAATACAAGTCAGACCCAAAGGAATTCTGTAACATCATTACTAAAGCCAGGTATAAAGAGTAACACATGCCCTCATCCTGGCAAAACTCCACTAGAAATAGCCACTCTTTTTAATTCTCACTTTATTAATGCTGTATCACACATCACTGCTTCCTTTCCCCAATCTCTTAACCCTGCTACTCCTTCTAAAGTACCCACTCACACTACTTCTCCTATATCCTCTCACTCTACCAACTCTACACCTAAATCCACTTTTAAATCCATGTCAAATGCCACAGTAAGAAAACTACTGCTTAAGCTCAAACCATGCTGTAATGGTCCTGACAACCTACCTACACAATTCTTACAGTTAGCTGCTGAGCCTATTGCCTACCCTATAGCCATCCTTTTAAACAGATCTGTCCAAGAATGTTATGTCCCTAAAATATGGAAAAAAAGCTTATATTCTTCCTCTTCATACAGCTGGCAATAATTCAGATATCTCATACTTCTGACCTATTGCTAGTTTCTCTCCAGTCTCTAAGATTCTATGAAAGTGCATTCATGCTTAAATTCTACACTTTCCTCTTCAAAACCAAATTCTATCTCTCACACAGCATGACCTTGGACCAGACCGCAGCACCACAACTGCCCTCTTATCTTTCATGGACAGAATCAACAGAGCTCATGACAGCGACAAAATTGTCTCCTCTCTATTCCTAGACCTGTTGAAAGCTTTTGATACTGTCTCTCACTTCCTACTTCTAAGCCAACTCCCTAAAACTGGCCTTTCTCTCTCTTCTCTCAACTGGTTCTCTAGTTATTTAACTGACAGACAACAGGCTACTAAATGGCAAGATTCCTTCTCCACTTTTATCAATACTCCTACTGGAGTTTCCCAGTGTTCTATACTAGGACCCTTGTTGATCAGCCTTTTTACTAATAGTTTCCACTCCTCTCTAGGTCAATGCTCACTTATTTAATATGCTGATGACTCTACAATCATATGCACCTAATTCCATAACTGAACTACAACAACTAACTCAGTTGGCCTTCACTACTACTAAGACATGGATGTTTGACAATGACCTTTCCCTTAACCCTACCAATAGCAAGCTCATGCTCTTCAAACCCAAGAAGTCAATCACCCTTAACAAAACCCAAATCACTATACTCTCTCAAAAAACACAGTCATTGAGGTCATTACTCAGACAAAACTGCTAGGAGTGTTTATAGATGAACAACTGATATGTGACATACACATATACCACAGCATCAGCAAGACTCACCAAAATCTTGGAATCCTCTATAGGCACAAAATCTTCCTTAGCCACTCCACTAAACAATGATGAATAAAATCCAGAAGCACAAAAGCAATCAAGCGGACAAACGTGGTGAATAGGAAGAATATTTAATGGTAAGCGCTTTTGGCTGCAACTCCAGCCTTCATCAGACAAACAAAAACTCAAATTGAAATCTTTTTATACCATGTTAATAACAGTCAATTACCCAATATACCTCATTCAATTGATAATGAATAAAACATAATTGAATACATAATTAAATACTCTGAACCTTCCACTGAACAACTTGTAGATGACCAACCATATGTATATCTAAAAAATAATACATAAAACATAAATTACACATAATATATAACCATGTACAAAAATATAAAAATACATTTATATATAAATAATGTGAATAACTATAAGCATATATATTCAACCCAAATTAAATATACAATGAACAATTTTGTTGTGTATCATCTATTAAAAGCCTTAAGCTTTAAAATACTTGTAATAGAAATATAATCATTTAGACCTGGAAATTGTGTGGCGTTCAAAAACACCTGCCACCAATATTCTTTTGATTCTAATATAATTTTCCAAGGCCCTCTTCTATGAGATGGAGAAACCTGCTCCAATACAATGAAATGAAAATTACTCCACTAAACAAGTCGTTGCATCCACTTATCTACTACCTTCCCTACTCTACGCTGCACCTCTACTTACTAATCTCTTTTCCTCCATAAAAGCTAAACGTGAAAGTTGTTAAATTTACCTATAACACCAAACATTTTACCCACCACTGTACTGGTCTTCACTATCTCTACTGGTTTGAACTGCCTCACTACCTCTCTTACCTACAATTGAATACAGCCCACAAAATAATCTTTAAACCATCAGGCTGCCCTTAGACAAATTTTCAGTGCCTACCAACCAAATAGGGCTCTCAGATTCAAGAATCAGCACCTTTTAATGGTTCATAAAGCACTTCTGTCTGCTGGACAGCTTTTACACTCTTACTGAGTAGCCAAGGCCTAGAATGCCCTACCATTGACTATTAGAACTGCAAAAAATCCTGACACTTTCAAAACTTCTCTAAAAAACTTTCTATCTTAAACATGAAATGTACCTGCACCTTGTCTCCTTCCCTAAAATCACAATCAGGCTCTAACATAGGTATTCATACTGGGCATATAATATTACTTAATACAAGGTACAATGCCTTGTCACTTTATGCTGTCCGAGTTATCTATACTAAGACCAGGTGTAAGCCTCATTATTAACCACTGTTACAACCTTTTTTTTTTTTTTTTGCAATGTAGAACTGTGTCATTTTGTAATTCAGTTCACCTGTTAGAAATTTTATATAATGTGCTGAATCAAGTCATTTTTTTATCCTTTCGATTTAAAATGCTTCACTTGGCTGTATATAGCCCTGCTACAAACTTACTCCAACTATATATAGCCCTGTAACAAACTTACTCCAATTGTATTTACTTCATGTCATACTATTGCTGTATGTTCTTCAGTAATGTACTCATGTTCGAATGTATTTGCTTTATATTATGTGCTTATTGTATTTATTGTATGTTTTCTGTTTCTTGCTTTCTGTGGAGCTTTTCTCCTCGGGCCTCCACTGAAAATGGTTTCTTTGGCCCAGTGGACTATCCCAGTAAACAGATGCAAATAAATTAAATAAATAAATTAGTAAATCATTGCTGGTGTGATTTCTAAGTTCCAGCAACGATTCACTTCTTTAGAGATATTTCTTCTATCTTTCAATCGGTGCCACCATGGAGTTGGTAAATATAACTTGCCTGTCATGGGGGATTCGGGGAAGGGGGAGGGGGGTTTGCCACACTGCAAAAAATATTTAAAGTTTATTTTTATTGTCCTTTTGGGGTTCGGGAATTTTTTTTTTCAATCCTTTCTGCTCTTCAGCTGTTGGGAAGCTGGTGTTTCAGATCAGAACCAGCTAGGCTCTCACAGCTGAACTGCATCAGAACAGTTGGATGAAACTGGAATGGAGTCCATATTACACACTTCTTTTTAGAATAAGGCAATTGTACAATAGCAATACATTAGTGTAGGGTAATGTATATTCCATATTTTTGCTTACTGTGAGGAGAATGAGGTTCTAGCTTGGCCACTCTGAGTGCAAACTTATGAATAAACAATACCTGCCACAATGACTTAAATATGTACTATCCACTCACTGCACTGGTGCGTTGCTTAGTAATACATTAGGTTTATTTGACAGATTAGCAAATATCTTAGGTAAAGGGAAGATATGTATGCATCCTACCTAAATTTCTTAAATTATTTGAGAAAGTCACATGTAAAACAGCAATAAAAGTGTAGATGTCAAGGCACTATCCTGAATTAAAAAATTGCCTGTATGATGGGATAGAGGCTAAGAATAAATGGAACACAGTGGAAGTAAGTGATGCTACATGTGGCATACCAAAAAGGATTAACGTAGTTGTGTTTGTATAGGGTGGGCATCATCCTTCAACATTGTATACTATATAAATGTAAATTTAAGTAAATTGGAGAGAAAATTATATCTTCTTGTAGGTGGTATGGACATCTGTAACAGGCTTGATGCAGAAAGGTTTAAAAATGAGGCAGGCAATGAGAATGGGAGAACGATGTTTAGGGACATGGCATCTTAAGAGCAAATAAAAAACAATTAAAGATAAATGTACCTGGTTAACAAAACCTCAGGATAAAGCTATATAGTGTGAAATAAGAGGCTGACAATCTCAAAAATGGAAGGCACATTTAGAGAGATGAAACCCTGGTTGTAATACTGGTACCTAGAGATCAGTATTTGATTAACAAATTTAGCATTTTAGGAGACAGTAGGATAGAGGAATGGGAAGGGAAAATTATTTTCCAGCTCGCCCATTACAGGGGGATGAGGAGGATTTTCAGCACAAAATGAGAGCTCTTGGTGGTGAGTCTGGAGTCATCAATCCTTGCTTAAAGTATTGAAGTATATACCAGCAGATGGATGATGTTATGCCACTGAAATTTTGCACATGAGAAAGCTCAATGCAAAAAAAAAATTCAATACAATACAATAAATAATCCCCATAGTCCCATATCAGCAAGGATGATCCTACAATGGTATATTTCAGTCTCCTCTCTGGCCTCAGAGGAAAGCTGGATTAGGTACAGGGGCAAGGCCCTTTTGAGGGGACTACAAATTTAGGAGAGTCAAAAGCAGCAGATGATGATCAGCTACACAGAGGCCAAATTAAGTTCAAAATGTCTAAAAAATGGAGAGCACCATCTATAAACATGTATCCAACCGCAGAAAGAATATAAAGATGGTACAGTCAGTGTTAGAAAGCAGTAGAGGAATCAGCAGGTATTTTGGAAAACATATGGAGATAGATTGCATCACCAGTAGAAAATGGCAAGCTATTCTTCCTCTGGAAAGGTGGTTAGTGCACTAATGTATACAGATATGGAGACTGAAAATCTGCAAATATCTTTACAGAACTGAAGGTGTACACAGAATGACAGCAAAATACTGCAGGGTGCAGCAAATAATGTCAACACACAGACTAAAAGAATTTAAAATGTACACAAAGGAAGTAGGACCGGAGAGAGAGAGAGAGAGAATGTTAAATAGAAACATTTACATACCTCCAGAGAATCAACAAAATGCAAGTATATAGCACCTTCCATGCAAAAAAAAAATGGTTTAAGTTGTAGATCAAGGCTAGATAGATGACTTAGAAATAATGCAAGAAATATTTATTTTCACATGGAATGGTGTGTTAGATGCACGAGTGAACATTCTTCATTATGCTGGTGAAATTCAAAACTAAGCAGGACTTGTAAATCAGTTCTAGTAGAATATTTGAAGAGTTAACAAGAAATCCTGGCTTATGAATTAGCAAAGAACTTTAAGAAATGTCACATCACTCAAGTGAAACTGGTTACTACTATGGCCGTTACTCAGTTGAGTATGGGAAATGTTGCAGTCCAGATTGAGTAGAGTTTGCTTCTTCCTTAAAAATGTAGATCAGCATCTGGTCAGTTTGCATGAGATCTTTCTTTCTTATAAATATTATGTAAGGCAGTTATTCACTACTAAATGTTTCAGATACCACACTTAACAATGATTATAGCCAGTTTTTGACAAACTTTAGTGCTCCTGTTTTTTTTTATTTTACAGTTCTAATTAATAGCAGTGTCTTACTGACTTATTTCACAGCCTGGGAACAAGATATATTTGCATGTTGAGATGATACCGTCCTCTCAGCTAAACTGTCTGTCTCAAATAGCTAAGGAATTTCCCTGAATACTACAGTCTCTTGGGTGCCCTGAAGTTGACCTCTGAATTTTTATAAACTTTGCCTCATTTTGAGTAAGGCCCACAGAAGAGAGGGATAGAAACCTAAACTGATGCAAATGCTGAGTAAAAACAATCCATCTGTGGGAGATATGAAAGAAATTCACAGTTATCTGAGGTCAAATGCTGAATAAAACTGTTTCATAGTCTGGTCTGAGTTGCCATCTGTGTTCGTGTTATCTTATAGAAGTATTTACACAGCACTGCCACATCAGAAAACTGAGTGATTTTTAGAACAAAGAGAATGAAACCCAGATGCCTGAACTTTCTCTCCCTTGTGTAATTTGTAGAGTGGCAGAACAAGCAAGGTCACAGTTTTGACCTATCTGGTGACATGCTAGCACTGAAAAAAAATCATAAACTATCTTCTGAGTAAATCCAGTGCCTGAGCATATAACATCCAAAGTATAAAAAGAAAGGAAATTCACATGCAGGAGAGTTGAGGTATGTATGTGGGGGTAGGAGTTGGGGGAGGTAACGATAGGCAGGAAGTCAGAGGGAGGAAATGAGCACTATTCTGTAAATGGAGCAGAGTAGAAATGAGGCAGACAATGTAACAGATCTTTCACAGCCATAAACTTTCAGATAATGGAAAATGATAAGGCCTGAGGCTTCTGTGTCATCAAACAAGTGAGTGCAGTAACCTAATTAGTTTTGATGACGTGAAACATTACAATCTCTGTTGGTGCAGACCTCTGCCAGGAGCAGTAGAGATCTACACAAATGTAGCCAAACCCTTAAGTAGTCCTTCTGTTCTAATGTTTCGTATACAAGTGCTACACCGTTTCATGATCTGAGTGCAGCAGCTCTCCAGATGGTAGTGTGAACTGGCTAAAAGCAAGGCTTGCAGGGATGCTGCCACATTGTTTGTGTCAGAAAAGTGAGTTTACCACTAACCGAAGACAACTTAAAGAGATGCATGCTTTCTCTGTTCTAAAGCATTGCTCACTGCATGGCAGTAATTAAAGGGAAGTGCAGCAAATGCCTCATTTCTGAACATATGTGCTTTTTACAAATAGTGTTCGGATATATAAAACCAGGCCACTTTGAAATCAGTAAGAGTCATGAAGAAAAACAAATCATGAACCTCACTCCAACCTCTAGATGACATATACAAAAATTATGGTTTCTAATAATATATGCTCTTCTGTTATGAACTGAAATGCATTTCCATTCTTTTAATAATATCTCCAAGTTCATTCTAATGTACTTCTCATTTATCAAAGGTACTAAACTGCGTTTTCTGAAATCCATGCCATCCTTTAAGTTTTGCTGCTGTAATTCCATCCCTGTGAACTGCAATCATTGTTGGCTCTACCTTGTTATGTGAAAGTAGTCAGTTATTAATTTGATTATGCATGCTCACACACATACACTCACATAAACACATGTACACACATGTAAATATATATATGTAGTATAATTAAGTATTAAGTTAGCATAATAAAAAAATAATAAGACTACTGTGAATAATGAGAAGAAAAGCAAATGTAAGCGTGACAGAATATATTGTAGAATTCACCACTTATTTTCATAGATGGGTGAGTAGGTGTAAGGTCACAATATTTGAAATGTGGGTCTATATTACTTCGTAAAAAGCTTAATTGAGCAATTCGCAAATCGTCAAACTCAAATCAGAGGAAGCTCAATTAAATGAACAACTGTTCCAGCCAAACATTTCCTAGGGAAAAAAAACTAGTAGGCCAGTTACTGACTGGAACAAATGCAACAAAATTTAAAACCCTGCAAAGTGGGGGGCTTAGCACCCCACACTCCCCAACTATATATACCAACTTCAAGATTGCGCTACAGTGGAGAAAAGGGCAAATCCCTGCTGATGGCCAGCCATGTCCATTCCCTAGGAAATTTTTCGTTGAAATGAGCATTTGCTTAATTGAGCTTTCACTGAATATGGTTCGAGGAATAGTGATTCGCTCAATTAAGCTTTGAGTGAAGTCATATAGACCCTTGAAATGCTTGCTGCTTTGTTTAGGAGCATGAACATTTAGTTGGAAGACTGGGTAGATAGTGAAGAAGGGGAGATGGTGCCTATCTAGCTAGCAGGTTGCCTTGGAATAGAAAAGGGGTACCCAGAAATGCACGAGTAGATGGGAGCAAAAGGGTGAGGGTTTAACTCATCATAGCAGGTTACACAGGAAAAAGGAGAAGTCATAATTTCTGGCAAACTCCCAGGCTTTGACTTTAAATGCTTCATATGTAACCAAAGCAAGCATGTATACTCTCATGATCCAGAAAAGTAGGCTAGAGAACAAAGGTCTCAAGAAGCTGCAAACAGAAGAATATTATAACACTGATGGGATGTCAGGAGACAGCTAATCAAACTACCACAAAACTCAATCCTACCTTGGCGGAAATGAAAGTGGGCATTATCAAGAAGAACGCTACCTGAAACATAAACATTATTAAATATGCAGTAATCAAAAAGGAGTAATACTTTCTTGGATTGACTACTCCATTTGCTTAGGTTATCGAACACCTAAACTTCGAACTTGTAATATCGAACCTCAAAAGCACGAATGGTACAGGGAAAGACTTCCATTGGCCAGAAAAATAAGAAAATAACTTTACACCCAAATGAAGTGGGGGGCTTCACCCCCCCCCCAACTAAATATACCAACTCTGAGATTGCTCTACTGTAGAAAAAATGGCAAAATACAGTGAACGGCCAAGGGAAATTTTTCCCTGCGTTAAATCGGCCATTCGCTGTTTTTTGCTTTTGATATTACAAGTTCGATGTTTAGGTATTCAATAACCTAAACATTCAATATTGTAATATAGACCCTCCATTTACAGCCTTAGGAGGAAATGCATTTCGCTTATCTTTGACCAGAGAGTATCAGGATTGGGAATGGGGCAAGGGAGCAAGTGGCTGTGTTTAGCACATCTGCTGAAGTCCTGATAGGGGAGGGCTTTGACAATCTAGTACTTTGTGTGCATGCTGTTACATGCAAGCTGTCCTGGAGGCAAACACATGAGAAAGGAATGTGAGGAAATCCCATACAGGCCTACATATTCTCCTGAGGCTAGCAATGTTGCCATATTAGAGGAGGAACTCATCAGTAACAGTGGACCAGAATCCAAGCAACAACAGAGTCAAGGTACTGGGATTCCATTGAAAGCAGTTACATCTGTATGCTATCTAACGTCTCCTGCCTTTAATTGTGTCTGACCATGTGAATTGTGTATCCCTATTAGGGAACACCACGAACCATTGTCCATACTCACTTTGTTTTTTATTCTTTGTTGTAAATGTTGTTTTTATACTTTTTTATATTTTATATTTTTTAAATGTTATCTTTGTAATTTGTCCAATTGGAGCATTTCTCCCCAGGCCTCCGCTGAAAATGGACATATATCCAGTCGGACTATCCCGGTAAACAAATGTAAAATAAATAAATAAAAATAAATAAATAAATCATGAGGAAAAGTAGGTGGCAATAGCCAAAATTTGAGGCATCACTGGTATAATGTGCTTATTTTGCAAATGTGGTGATGGAATTTATACAGAATCAGCACTCTGATCCTACTTCACAGGATTTGACAGAGGTAGGCTAGGAGTCTCCTGATACTCAAAGGGAGGTTCAGTTCCTATACTAGGACAATGGCTTGCTGAACAGGAAATATACCTCTAAAGGAGGGCCATATGAAGAAGTAATGCAGCATTTGGTAGTAACCAAGGCCTTTTGATAGATACTTCTAACCATGGTCGATGATTTTTCATTCATAGCTCTCAACCTTCCATCTCCAAAATGAGGAACACTGCCTTTCATAATGTGGAACAAACGGGCAAAATGTGGAACACTCACCCCAGACTTACTAACAACTTCATCTGGGAAGCTAATAGGATAGTTAAAATGTGATATTTCTAATTATACAATAGTACTTTTAATGAATTAGCATGATTCAGTTCTATTTACCATGGATATCAGTTAAAAACTTGCTAATACTAAATGGGTGACAGACCCTTTCAATGTGGAACTTCGAGGAACAAGAATATTTTAAGACTCCAAATGAGGAACATTCCTCGTAATGAGGTACACTTGAGAGGTATGTTTTCATTTGCAGACCATATGGGCATAAAGTGTACTAAAAACAGCATAAGCAGAATTGTTATTGGCCAGATATTTCAAGGTATGTAACAGGACATTCTAGGACATGTGAGCAATGCTAAATAAGAAAGACAGCACTGGGAACAAAGCTAAGGCTGCTTTGATGTCTTTATCTAATATCAATGAACTTTTTCAGACCATGGCTATGGATGTTTAAGACCACTAAGTACCTAAAATTCTACAAGTAAGAAATATATCCTGGTAGTGGTGGTTTTTGCCATTCAATATATAGATGTGGTGGCTCTGTCTTCCACTGAAGCAGGGAAGGTAGTAAATATTTGATAAATATTTCTAGCAAGACATTTTTTTCTAGAGATATGCTAACAGATAGAGGTGCAAAGTTTGTGTCAGACCTGCTGGCATGTTTCTGGACATGGTGTGGGCTAAAACATTTAAAGGCTAACCCAAAGTATCCACAGCACAATTGTCTGGTGTACAGGCTAAGCTCTGCACTGATGACCATGTTAAGAGCAATTGCGGATGAGTTCAGGAGGGAATGGGACACACACTTGTCCTATATTCTCTTTGCATACAGGGAGGTGACACAAGAATTCACAATTTTATTAGTCTTTAAGCTGTTGTATGGTCCCAGGGTGAGAAGGTCCCTGGATTTAATCTGTAACGACTGGAGGATAATTGAGATTTCCACAAGTTGTTTTTCATGTAGTATGTCCTAAATGTCAAAACAAAGCTTAGAGAACTAAGGCAGCTAGCTGGGAAGTACCAGGCACAATAGCAGCAAATATTGTGGCATTACAGGGCAGCCAGAGCCAAAGATCATTCTTTTGGGCAGCAAGTGATGCTTATTCCTATTTGTGTATATATACACACACACACACACACACACACACACACACACACACACACACACACTCACACACACACACACACACACACACACACACACACACACACACACACACACACACACACACACACATTTAAAAATGAAATCAGATTTGAAAGTGGATAATCCAGGAAGTTACAGGATGTAAGTGCTTCTCTGCTTCGGTTCTGAGGTGAATTTTCCCTGCAATGTTTTGTTCTTTGAAGTACATCCATTGTGTTTATCTGAAAATGTGTGGTGGATTGATTACCTCATTTTTAGAATGGCTCCACCTATGCATGCTTTTAGTTGCTTTGCCAACACCTCTGTTTAAGTAGACATATTATAATTTAAAAAGGTTTAGACAGTAAAACAAGTTAATTCAATTTACAGTAGAGGTTGTCCTTTCCCACCAGAGGTTTTTCTCTATTCTCTCTTACTGGTGGGGCGCATAAGGTGTTATTTAGTTGTCTGGTGTTTTGAGTGTTTGCCCTTTAACTGTTTGGTTTCTTATTCATCTGATGTGGATTATATCAGAAGATGCATTCAGACATTCAAGAGCACACAGGAACATTTTTATTAGTTTCAGGGATCCCAGTCTTGGTATTTTGCTTTATGCATGTTTAATTTCAAAGAAAGAAGTATAAGGGAGGAAATCTACTGTATCAGCCTTGTTGTTTATTCTGCTTGTCCTCTCTTACAGCCATGGAAATGATAGTCATCCTTATGCTTCACAGTTTGCAAAATGAGTTAGTCTTTTCCCCTCTCAAAATATTTTTTTCTTCAGCTCCTTTGCCTAAGACAAGGATTTGTGCAGCAAAAGGTTTTCCAAGTTTTAGTTAGTGGAGAGGTGTGGTTAATAAGGGTTAGAGCCATGCATCTTCATGCTGGCAAGAGCCTTTAAACCTATTTGTTCCCATTTGAGAGCGTGATGGCTTATGTTTTCCCGAAGATGAGTTGGGCATTAGGAAATGGTCATGTGAGTAGCTTTATTAGTTATGTGAAGCTCACTGTCCCATCTATCATAACCAGTGTCAATTGATGGTCAGCAGATTCACAGCAGCTGCCTGGGTAAGTAATGATATGTGCTCCCACATACACTATCTGTGATTCAGTGGCATGTTTGAGACTTAACAGCAAAAGCCTGCCCTAATGACTTCCAGTGGTGATCACCTTCTCACTTGTACATGTCATTGATGTGGCAGGCTGGACCACTACCATCTCCAGAGGATGGGACAGATAGTGACAGCTTCTCAGGTCCATCCTTTCCTGCCTGAATGTACCACTGCATGTACTGCTGTTTGAGCATGGGTCACCTGGTTCATAATCAGGTCTTCATCCATTTTCTGTGTGGGGCTGTAGATTTTACAATCACTCTTTTTCAGTTAGAAGTAATTCTATTAAGTATTTAAAGTAACTCTCTCAGATTTGCAACATGCTTTTCCTTGGTTTGGCTGAATACCAGTGTATCATCAACTAATGGCACCATCTAGCCTTTCAATTATCTGTGCAGAAACACTCTGGGCCACTTCAGCTACTGATCACACATTAAATTAAAGTATTAGAAATCTGTACCTTACAAAAGATAAATTAAAAGGACAATACTAGCAAAGCTTCTTATAAAACATTATTTGACCAGATGTCTGGTACACATCAAACATGGAAGAAATACTTTGCTTCTGGCATGACAAGCAGATTGCTTAATTGCATGAAGCGGATAATACTTTCCTTTATGCCTTTTGCATATAGTGAAAGTTTATTACACAAAACAAACTTCTATATCACCTGTGTATTACTATCCTCTTGCATTGTGGATTTATCACTATCAGAGACTGCCCCGTTTTCCTTTACATCCTTAGCAACATCCCATCTTATCTTTGCCATTGGACATAGCCCAAAACTGGCATTTACATTTGACAATTTACATTAACTCCATATAGTATATTACATTCATGTGCCATCCTCATACATGATGCAGCATATGTCATCAGCTGTCAGCTGCTTCGTTTTTAACCTTATATGTGCCCCTACCCCTTGAGTTTCCCTTTATGATTGCCTTCTCCTCCTGGTATGATTTTCACTCTTGTTGTAGTTTATTACCTCTTTCTATTGTCTTTTCATTTACCTTCCATTCCTTCCCTCATTGTAGTTAGTTTTACAATCTTCACATTTTGCTTTTGAAAACCAAACATGATTGAAGCACCTACATCTGTTTCTCTGTCATGCTTAGACAAAGCATTATACTGACTTCCTCTTTAACAAATCAACCAGTGCTCCTTAATATGAATATGTAGTGGCCAATAAGGTTTACTAACAGAAAAGCAGTCAGAAATGTATGCAATGACATAAATTACTGAAGAACATTCACAAGTAAAATGCCTTTAAAATAAACTCTCTCCCATGTACTAGCATATACAAAACATTACCAGCTTCTGTTTTTTTGTCTGGCCACATTTCAAGTAGTACTTTTAAATTCTTCCATCTTCTATAGCTGATTTATGACACTGAACAATCTTAGAGTTAATACTTATGTTAGATAATAAAAAAAAAATTCCAATACATTTGAGTTATTTCAGTAAGTTTACTTATAGAATTGTAACACGTAGTAATATTGTCTAAACATGAATGCACCATGGTAAATTCTTTTTCTAATAAAAGTCCAGGCTAACAAGTTTATTTCACTTGCAGTTTTCTTAAATTTATCATTTCTATACTTTGGTTCATTAGTGTTGACAATTTGCAATAAATGCCATTTTATATGTTTCTCTTAATAGAAAAGTGGGGGACTGTACATAGTGTAACAAATTGTCTATACTAACAGTTGTCTTATAAATGTTATTAGTCAACTTACTTGCATTAGAATTTTTGTGTAAGTAAACGTTAAAGTGATTGATTGTAAAATCAATTTTTAGAGAAGCATAAGTAATTTCTAGTAGTGTGACCAAATGTATTGCTGTAAACTCATTGTCTCTAGCTATTATAAGTACATCAATAATAAAAGTATTCAAATAAATTAACCACTTTAAAACCATCTGGAATAAATAAGTACTCATTGTTTTTAAAAGACGGGTATGAGCAAGCATAAACTAGATTCTTGTGAGCCCCATGCTATTAAATAGGAAATAATAATCACCACCAAACATAAAGATATTGATCTTTAAAACATAAACTACTAACACTGCAAGGGATGGTGTAAAGTAATCTGAATAAACGAGAAAGTGTTCAATATCCATCATTCACCAGCTTTAATGGCATAGATGGATAAAGCTCTGATTATTACTCAGTTTTTTCAGATTTGATCAGTGGGTGACTTAATCATCTCTTTTCAGTGTGAAATGTATGAGGAGTATGTCCTGGTTCATGTGCTGAATCAGAGTCCCTTGTAGAGACCATTAACTACATGGGAGTGTTACCTTCATGCAGGCAGGGCAGTCAAGAGGTGTTATGTTACCCATGGGATTGTGTGACACTTCCTTGCTACCACCTGCAAGTTGTCAGGCATGCACACTGAGATATAGAGCTTTAGAACAAAAAAAAAAACAAACGAAAAAAAAAGGTCCTCTTTGCAGATGGTAGCTGTGCTCTCAGTCCATGTAACCCTTTGTTCCCATGAAATAATGAGACATGGGGGAAGAGAAACAAATGTTTAGTTGGGCAGTCAGAAGGGACAGCTGATGGTCAATAAGTATGACTGGAGTAAAAAGAACCTAAAAATCTAGTTCATTCCATACTGACTCTCTTATTCATCAATATTGCTATATAGGGTATTTATATTAATTGACATGAAAAAAATCATCTTGCTCCATTTTTAAACTATTTAGCTTAAAAGAATGGGGTTTTATCCTTTGAACCACCATAATATAAATATTTGATATCCTCTTCCACTCTGGTGTCTGTAAACTCTGGTCTCCCCTATTAGTCTTTTCTTGCGAGTGTGTACACTAAATAGTACTAAATAGTACTGCTACCCCCACTCATACTTAAACTACAAGGTGCCTCCCTGGATGAGTTTAAACACTATGGACTCAAACAAAAAAAGCAAAATTCACCTGCAACTTTCTACAAACCTGCCAAAATACCACAAAATCCAACAAGAAAAGCACTGCAGAAACTGAGAAAGTTCTTTTTTAGCGTAGCCTGCTTGTGTGCTGCTTTTGTCTTTTTATTGGAAACCCGTCAAAATGCTTTATAAATAAAAAATTCTTCTACTCCCTCATCTTTAAACTACAAGGCACCCCCCGGGATGAGTTTAAACACTCGGGACTCAAACAGCAAAATTCACCTGCAAGCACTCTGCAAACCTGCCCAAAACACTTTATAAATAAGAAAGTGTGTATAGATGTTTTTTCCCTTTTCAATATGCAATGTTATTTGGCTTGAATAGTTGTGTTTAATATAATGTGTTTTTTACACTTGCAGTTTGTGTAGTGTGCACACCCCCCTTTCCCCTCCCAGCTTATTTTAATTAGGAATAGTTCTTGCAGCAGTTTCAGATTCCACTATGCTTAGTTAAGGAGGAGTACCAAACACCCTTAAGCTGATTTTCTTTATAAGCTGTAAATGTACCCATATATACCTTATTACTTTTCAACCAATAGTTAACTGACCCTATAACCAGCATCTTAAATAGATTTGCTGCAGCCTCACTGATAATGTTTTCTGAGTAATTACCTGTTGGTTCTTGTTCTCTGAGGTGTCATATATCCCTGCTGTACTCTTTGTTTTTATTCTCCTTCTTCCCTGTCCCCCTTAACTCTGTTCTGATACCTTCCCCCATGAAGCTTTGCTCCATTCAAATGCTATCCTAGCTAGCACCATTTTTTGTTCCAGATTCTGTAGTCTATTTCTCTTTCCCATAACTTGACCCCCTATTCATTATATTTGAGTCTATTCCTTGACACTGCAAACCCATTGCTTTTCCTTGCAAAGATACTTATGTTTTCACTGATTGTTTAATTTTTTCAGCATCCACTCTGTCGGAATATGGACCAATAATGACCAACTAAAGTTCTATCTCCATGTTCAGCAGTGCATCAAAAAGCACATCAAAAGCTAGGCCTGCTATATAAGCATAAACAATTCCACACAGGTGTCTCTATGCTCTCTCTTGCACAAACATTCACACTCCCCACCCTTCTTTACACCGACCCTATTCTCACTAATATCCAATCCAACTGGAACTCACCTATAAGAAAAATTGCAAGAATTGCCTCTAACCAACCCTACCACTCTCATCACTGCCTAGACTTGAAAAACCTGTGCAGTGGCTGGAATTTCATCATCATATCCTACTATCTCAGCTCCTCATAGCTCATTCTGTCTTGCATGAACCCTCCTCCCATCCTATGTCCTACCCTCATCCAGCCCTATACTCCCAACCACGCCCTCCATAGCTCCCAACAGCATCTTCTGCAAGTCTATGCACCCAACAAAAACATTGGTAAACTTCTCTACAGCTACTCATTGGCAACTGCTTGGAAAAAATTACCAGTAAGTGTTAAATCTCTAACCCCAACTATTTCAAAACAGCACTAAAGGAACTCTACGTATATAATGGACAGGCTTATGTTATGACCCCACTTAATGCACCTTCCCTCCTATAATACTGTTGCAGCAACCTTTTCTTCCACCTCTCTCTGCCTCTGCTTCTAATAAAGTCTACTAATAGTCAATAGTTCCTACGGCTTCCACAGCGAAATTGGCTCTTGTCCTGGGCTTATTGCCTGTTCATATATTTGTTACTTTCTGTTTTACAAAGTTATCTGTATTTTCTGCATTCTGCTTACTATTGTATGAAACTTTGTACTATATTATGTTTTCAATTGAATGACCATTTTCTAGCATGTTGTTTCAACATACATCTATACATATTGAAATTATTGTTAATTTAGTTATAACTCTGTCATGTGATTATGTTTCTTACTTGTACTTTTTGGAGCTTTTCTCCTCGGGCTTACGCTGAAAAAGAGCTGATGCCCAGTCAGATTAACCCAGTCAACGAATGTCAAATAAAATAAATAAATTATAGAAGGGAATTCCTCCTGTGCTCATTTTTTCCAAAAAAATTTAGCATTTGGATTTTATGAAGTTTCATAAGGAAAGGCATATTATATAATTCAGACTGCAATATGTTCTGTTAAACTGGCATTAAATTTGAAGTTTTTGTTGCAAGAGTCAACAAAATATTGATTAAATGATAGTCTATTTGGTCTACACTGGGTAATCATTTCGGCTAGTGTAACAATCACAAGTTTTGGAACTTAGACCTGCAGAAATTGGAAGAAGTGGCAAGCCACATGGAAGGAGAAGTGGAGATGGACAGTTGCCATTTACTGTATCCCAGTGAATCCACAAAGATGGTATTAAAGTCAGTTTTATTGGCCACCCTGTTGAACTTTGCCCCTTACTCCCATGGTTGTGCAATCTCAGAGTTGGTATATTTAGTTAGGGAGGTGGGGGTGAAGCTCCCCACATGGATGGGTTTCCATTCCTTCAGTTTTACTAATTTTTCAGGATGGCCAAGTGGTTACTTATCTGGTGTGGGAAGTCGGTGTTCTGGGATGACGGTGTTCTGCAGTTGCCGGCCTTTTCGGCTCAGCTATCAGAAAGTCGCGTAAGTGAACTTTCGGTCTACTGAAGTAGATCCATGTAGATAGATAGATAGATATAAAGAGAGCTTTTTTTTATAACAATCAGACAGTGTGTTAGCTGTTTTCGCTATTACACAATAAAATGCACTCATTATTGAATGCATTGTCTATGGAATCACATAGCAGTGACTTTGGCTTGATGCATGATATATCCCTTTGATTGTGATTGTGCAAATTTGGCATTATAGAGAGAGAGAGAGTGAACTATGATAATATTTATTTTTGCTAGGCTGCAAAGCATTAACACACAGCTTGTCAAAGACAAACTAGTGAAACTAATTGTAGCACACCTCAAAACCTCAACAACAGACTTTAACATGTTCCTGCAGGTTAGTCAAGTTCAACTCATCTATTACTAGTGGGTGACATAGCATGACTCAATGAGGTATGATCAACACCTCAGAGTTCAATAAAACACTGCTTGACCATCTGAAATGTTAATGTGTGCATATATATATATATATATATATATATATATATATATATATATATATATATATATATATATATATATATATATATATATATATATATATATATATATATATATATATATATATATATATATATATATATATATATATAGGGTCTATATTAGAACATCGACTTTTTAAAAAGTCGAATGTTCTAATATCGACCCCTATTCAGCAAATGCTGACAATATCGAACATGTAGAACAGCAAATTGTTTCCCAGGGAAAAAATTTGCTGTTCTGACACACATACACACAACACAAACATACCAAACAAACAGCAATCCACACACATACACCTAAAATCCTACATCTAACCTTACACTAAACTGTACACACACCACTAGCCATCCACTTACCTTAACCCGAATCTTAAGGTCCGTCACTATCGCACACTCACCTCACCCGTGCCCTAACCCTAACTCACTTACCCCACCCTAACCCTCACGTCCACACAATCGCACACTTATCTGACCCGCGCCCTAACCCTAACTCACCTACCCCATACCCTAACCCTCACGTATGCACAATCACACACTTACCTGATCCTGACCCATAACTTTCCACCACAGTGTTGAACATAGCAAAGCCACAGAAACGGCCAACCGAATTCCTTCCCTAGGAAGAAATTCGGTGGTCAGCAGCTTCGCTATTTTCAGCATTCGCTAAATAGGGGTCGATATTAGAACATTCAAAGTTGTGAAACTTCAATGTGTAAGCCATTATGGGGTGTGATCAGCATTGTAGAAATGTTGCCGATTGGTTCCTGCAAGTAGACTTTCCTAGTCATTAAACAGGTGAGATTGAGATTGCAGCTGCTTAATTGCCATTCCTTCAGTCAGTAGCATGATTTATGTTATAGGATGCAATACACACACACACACACACACACACACACACACACACACACACACACACACACACACACACACGCACACACACACAGGTGCGTGTGTGTGTGTGTGTGTGTGTGTGTGTGTGCATATATATCAATCAATATCTGTGTATACATATTATGTCAATATCTATATCTGCATTTTGATAGATGCCTGTATGTATATCTATATATTTTTTATATATATATATATATATATATATATATATATATATATATATATATGTATATATGATATATATGATTTACTATTTCAGAGTTGAAGCCCACAGTCTTGAAAATCATAATCTTAAGCGAATTATATTGAAAGACCAAAAAGTTAGACTACCATGCCTAAAAATTTTGAATGTCAACTCCTCCTGCTAATCTGAGTCCAGAAAATAGTGCTTATATGGGTCCACATGGGTCCAGCAAGGGTGTTGCCCCAGGAACCAGTGCTAACATGGGTCCTGTTGGGGTGCAAGTCCAGGAGTTTGATATTTTCATCTTTTGATATTATGGTCTCGGGATTATTAGTTTTAAGATTGTGGTTGCAAGTAAAGCACATTAAAGTAATGGCACAATGAAAATATAGCACAATACAATACATTAAAATATCATTAACATCTTTCAAGCACATGAAAGCCTGCCTTCTCAGGATTCTATGCAATAACTGTTAGAACAATAGTTTTACAAAAAAACACAAAATTAGAAGGGCCAGAATGTTAGTTTCAAGGGCATGTCAGTTAAAGATGAAGATGCTGAAAAGATAGTTTAACTTGATGCTACGTCAAATTCAGGTGTTCATCTGAATCATTTTTGCAGGATAATCTGACTATGTACTGCTTTCACTGTTCATTTTAAATACTATTATTTGTTTAACATGTCTTGCACTGTTTACATTAATAAACACTGTGCCAGATGTCTGGAACCATTTTACTTTTCCTTAACTTAAATAAGTTATTTATTAAAACAAGACTCATTTTGTAGCTGTAAGAATTTTAACTCTGCTTAAAAACTAGAATATGCAGGGTCTTTTGCTTGCTCGTTTTTTTTTTTTTTTAAGCACTGTTGTTGAATATAAATAATTTAAATATTCTGGACTACATAAAGTAAAGTAAAAATCCATTTTTTTAATTTTGAATAAATAGTGCTTTCTCCTTTTAATTTTTAGTTATGACTAAATGCTATCCAACTAGAGATATACAGTATGCTTAAAATAGACCATTCAAGATTTTATTAGATAATTGCCGCTACAATGCATTGGCTGATGAGTGACAAATTTTTGCACTGGAGTAAAACATACAACTTATGACTTTCACTTAAATATAAATCTTTTAAATGTATTGACTAAGCCAGAGTGTATCTCCATCATATTGAATTTAGATTCCATTTCTTGCAAGGAATACTACAGGACCAAGAGCAGGTTGCTGGTACAAGAAAAGCACATCTTGCTTCAAAACAATTTTTTATACTTAAAACAATGGTTTTCATTCAGAAATAATCTGACTGTGAGACATAAGTATTGCATCAAAAAGGTTCTTTAGCTTAATTATGAAAAATGGTAATTCAGGGACACGTTACCCGCAGTAAGGAGAGACCTCATTATTATCTAATTTATATGTCTCGGAATTGCAGAGTGATTAGTGCAAGAGCAAAGAAATACTTTGCTGCTTTAATCACCGTTGGTGGCCCATGCATCAGATTGGCCCAAGCACCTTCCTCATTCCCTCCCACACATACATTCATATATTCAAACACACACACACACACACGCACACACGCACACACACACACACACACACACACACACACACACACGCGCACACACATGCGCACACACACACACACACACACACACACACACACACACACACACACACACACACACACACACACACACACACACACGGACACATGCTCTTATCTCTCAGGTGGCCCAGAAGTTATATAATGTTTCCTCCTTTAACTTCCCTGCTCCTTCTCATGGTCCATTACATTGAGTCTGAATGTGGTTTGCACTGGAAAACTTATTGTGCTGTTAAGTTTTATGTAAGTTAGTCTAGTACTTAAAATTCCCTGGTGTCTAGTGCCTTCCTCAAGTATTAGTGGCTTTATTTGTTAGTCTTGTGTAGTGTAGAGGTTTAGCAACCCCACTAAACATGCAAACACTTAGACATTAATACACAAACAAACCACACCACTCCGCAGATCCCCCCAACTCAGTCTGACTCAGGGAGACACATAGCGATTCACCAATGCACACACATACCCATTCATCTGAGACCACTTATAACTCTGCATACACACACATGTACACTCCCCACTAACACTCTGCTAAACTCCCTAATGCTTACTTCTAACATAGCCTCTCTCATAGACAGTAATGGATGAACATAAATGTTGGCAGTGTTAATTAACATGGCTGGTGATGTTAATTTGCACAGCTGAGCAGTTCTGTGAATCACTTGACCATGTACATGAGTTACTAAAGGCATTTCTGGGGGTGAGCACATGACTCATTATTATATGCCACTCCCCTGGAATGCCTCATTGGCATTAGAATTGCCTCAGTAGTATAAGCACTGCAGTAAGTTATGGGGACAACACATCATGATGATTCTACAGACTGTTAAGAATCGCTGTGGTCAGTCTGTCTAAGAATTAGAAAACGCTACTGCATGTGGAAAACATCTGCATTAGGGCTTACCAATGGTGGTAGCTCTTTCTGACTCCTAGTGAATGTTTTTGACTCCTAGTGAATATTTATGTTTTAATTTACTTTAAAACACACCCATCTTGAGACCTAAAATCAGATTTTCAAGCTTTTTCCAAAGCCACAGATAACACTGGCAAAACCTGCAGATAAGTAATGTACTGAAGGTGTGCTACTGTATTCATATGTGTGTGTGTGTGTGTGTGTGTGTGTGTGTGTGTGTGTGTGTGTGTGTGTGTGTGTGTGTGTGTGTGTGTGTGTGTGTGTGTGTATGTGCTCACTCATATGTGTGAATGTGTATGTTTGTGCGTCTTTGTGAATAGGAGCATTTTATTTAGCTATATGAAACGTGTTAAGAGGGTAGTGTTACTGATCTCATAACTAATTATCATGGGAGACCTTGAGGACTATAGTATTCCTTATTCAGAACCAGTACACATATACAAGTACCAGAAGCAACAAATTCTTAATATAACGTTATACAAATAATAAATTATGGACATTGCCCATTGAACCCTGCCTTACAGGGGTCACAAATGACATGGAATATTTAACACAAGATTTTAAATACCATTTTATGCAATGACAATCTGCAAACATAATTTATGAATGAGACATGACCTAATAAAGAATTTGGTTTTCTAATTTGTCTGGTAAAATGTACTGTATGTCCAGTACTTCTTAATCCTGTCCTGCTGGTTCATACCAACAGAGCCAGGAAAGAGGTGGTAATTCCAAGGTGTACACATTGTACACTGGATTATTTTTAAAAAAGTACAATAATTGTGTTCTAAATAATATTACTGTATATGGTAATGTCATATTGTCATGTGAATTTTTGCACACTGATACAGTGGTTTTGTTAGGTCATTTATTTTGTGCACTTGTGATCAAACAGTATACCCACTACCATGGGTAAAATATAATTATACAATGACCCACCAATTAATATTCCAAAACGTGCACGCTGATTGGTCAGCATGCACGTTGTAAATCAGAGTTATAGTAATGGAAAAAGGTCCGGTCGCCCAGACTTTTTCCATTAGTATAACTCTTTTTTTTTTTTCCCTTTTTACAGCAACGGAGAACGCAACATCTCCGTTGCTTGTTACAAGCTGTCTCGCCATGTTAAATGAGTTTAACATAGCGAGACAGCTTGTACAAAAAGCAACGGAGCATCTCATTTGCTTTTTTTAAAGTTGTCTCGCTATGTTAAACCATTTAACATAGCGAGACACTTTAGAAAGCAATGGAGATCTTGCCTTCTCCATTGCTTTTTACAGCCTGTCTTGCTGTGTTAAACAAGTTTAACATAGCGAGACAGCTTTAAAAAAAGCAACGGAGAATCTCCGTTGCCTTTTCTAAAGCTGTCTCACTAGTTTAAACCCATTTAACATAGCGAGACAGTTTTGAAAAAAGCAACGGAGAAAGCAAGATCTCCATTGCTTTTTAAAGTATCTTGCTATGTTAAATGGGTTTAACATAGTGAGACAACTTTAAAAAAAGCAACGGAGATGCTCCGTTGCTTTTTTTAAAAGCTGTCTCTCTATGTTAAACTTGTTTAACATGGTGAGACAGGTTGTAACAAGCAACGGATATCTTGCTTTCTCCATTGCTTTTGCCCACAGCTCTGATGTACTGCGTAAATATACGCATGCGCAGTACATCAGAACTGCTGCAGAATACCCAGACAGCTGTGGAAGGGCAGCAAGAAGGCATTATACAATGCCATTATTTAAGAAAATTAATTATTTTTTTCTTAAATAATGTCATTGTATAATAGCAATAACCCACTTCTGGGTGTGGGTAATGCTGGATTTACCCATGGTTGGCTTTGTTTGGCCACTCGGCTTCGCCCTCATGACCAAACCACACCAACCGTGGGTAAATCCAGCATTACCCACACCCAGGCGTGGGTTATTGCTATAATCTCCCACTCCCTGCACTGTTACATTTCTTTAACTTGCACTGATTTCAAAATAGGGCTCACTGCAGTTTCATCAAATTCAAGTGTCTTGAATCCTGGATACTATCTGGTGGCTATTGGTTGACAACAATGATGTAAGAAATAAATCAGGTTCTTGTTTTTTAGAAAGAATATTGAGGTGGTTTAGAGTAAGGTCAGTGTGCAAGCAGACAAGCATGACATGACAAATGAAGTTTTTCACTGTGGTTTATAATTTCAATAATGTTTGTTCAAATAAGACTACTGCTACATTATTTTTCTGCTCATTTATTAAATCAGTGGATGTTTTTTGCCTATTTCACATGTAGAAGCATGGAAGTCTAGTTTAGTTACTGATTTTACAGCACCTCATGCTTTTATAGCACCTCACACTTTCTGGTTTCCTCACTATAATACATTACCTGAATTAAGTTAGCATAACATCAAATCAAGAAATCACACAGACTCTTATGATTCTAAATGACTGTCCTTTACAGACATAGAAATGGTTGCAGCAATTCAGATTAAAATGGTAGCTTGATTCCTTCAGAGAAAAGTCATTTTAGATTGTAGTTGAATATCTATAAATTATAGAACTGAGACCTGCATTGATACAATACATTAATTAGAAAAAGTTTTTAACATCTTCACTCAAGGCATCCATCATAGTCACTAATATTATCACATTCATAAACATTCCATGCAATCAGACTTCAATTACTATTAAAGTAAGTAAACTACATCCCCTGGATTCTGCATGCCTTGCATGGCATGCATGATTAGTGCAGGAGCTCTAGCAGGCAATATGTCTGCTGTGCAATCCAGAAATAGTCTGCAGGGGCATGCACGATTGCTCCTGCATTATTCCTGCATGGACTAAGCCCATTTCTGCAAAATCCAAAACGGAGCCATGACAGCTCCAAATAAAGGCTGCATATCAGTCAGGAAGCATGGCAATGGCCAAGTATAAGGCCGTTGGCATTGCAAACAACTTAAAAAATAAAAAAAATCAACTTTTATTTTTTTAGCCGATCTCGGCTGTTTAAGCGTAGGGCAGAAGCGCGCAAACAGGATCGGGGGGAAAATAAGAAAATAAACCTAAAATAAGCATTCAACCTAAAATCACTATTCTGTCATGAAAGTCAATGGCAGACAGAAGACAACATGGCCAGTGAGTAGTGGTTGCTAAGGGGGGAGGCTCAGAGTGCGATATGTAACTATACATTAGCAGGCAATCCTATGCAAATGAGGAGAATGATAGTGAATCCCAGTTTTCCCCAGCATGCTAGTCAGGTCCCAACAGTGTAAGAGTAGGAATATCTTGGTGCAAGCCTAGGAGTTAGCCTACATCATGGATGTGTGTGTCAGGCATACTGTAGGAAGATTGGAGCCCTGTGGCTCAGGTTTGCTCCTAGGTAAGCACAGCTAAGCAAGGGGGTGTGTCTGAGGCTGCCTAGCACTCTTTACATTGCCTAAGCGGGTGTGCGTGCCACACACCAGGTTTTAAAGGTATATAAAAAAAGTTAAACCAGGAAATTGCAGCTCTGTGCACATTCGAGCACTGTGTTTGCATGGCGAGCCCCCGGGCTTATACAGGAAGGCAATGGGAAGGGAAAACAGCAGTAGGAAGGTAATCTAGGAGAACTAGCATAGCTGGCAGGTGAAATGTATGAGAATCAGCCAATTACACAGGCAGCAGACCAGCCCAGCCAAGAACACTACTATAAACTATGTAAACACCTTCCCCTCTGGTTTTTCCCACACTCTACACCACCAGTGTATACAAGCAGGGAACTTTTAACAAACAAAACAACAAAATGATAGGGGCTGCAATAGTTACCATACAACAACTTGTGGAAGAGGCTGAGGATGGTGAAGATGTGAATGCTGTCGACCAACCCACAGTGAGAAGATGGAGAAGAGTGTACAGACCCAAGGTAACCTACCAGTGGCTACATGAGCTGGAGATAGTGGAGCACTAAAGGGTGGACAGGGACCGCCTACAGCAAATTGTTGAGCTGTGCCGGCCACACCTGACACACAGAACTAACAAAGGGGAACCCATCCCAGTGGATGCCAAGGTATGTGTAGGCCTAAGACTACTAGCTACAGGTATCTTCCAAAGGCCAACTGGGTATATGATGGGGACTTCACAGGCATCATCATCCAGGGTACTCCACCAGTTCCTGGATGCCATGTCAGCACATGTTGGTAAGCACATATATTTCCCCAACACCCATGAAGCGTTGGCCAGCAATATGCAACTGTTCCATCAAATAGCAGAATACCCTGAGGTAGTGGGTGCTATAAACTGCATGCACATACTCATCAAAGCACCACCCAGTGAGCAGGGTAGGGTCTACATCAACCACAGGGGCTTCCCCTCCATCAACTGCCAGGTCATGTGCGATGCCCAGGGCATAATAATGAATGTATGTGCTGGCTGCCCTGGAAGCTATCATGATTCCCACATCTGGCATCTGACACATCTGTACCAGAGATTTGCCAATGGAGGCATCCCACATGGTCACCTAGTGGGGGATGCTGGATACGCACTGGAGCCATGGCTGATGACACCCATCAGAAATGCACACACACCAGAACTAGAACTCCATGATGAAGCACATGCACAGACCAGAATTATAGTAGAGCATGTGTTTGGGATGCTCAAGTCACGGTACCGGTGCCTGGACACATCCGGTGGAGGCTTGGAATACTCACCAGCTACATGTACCCAAATTGTCATCGTATGTGCCATGCTACACAATATGATCTTGCAGAAAAATCTGCAGCAGGAACAGCACAGGGCAGGGCCACACAGCCCCCCACCATTGCCAAGGCCTGCACAGGCAGAGAGTGACTCGGAGAAGGAACAACCTGAGCCTGCCCCAGTAGACATAAGGAGCCGTGCCCAGTATGCCCTGGCTTTGGCAAAGATGCAACGCATAGCACATACACTGACACAGGAGGGACCCAGGGACTAACACCTCTCTCTGACTCTCACATACAGTAAAAGGGATGCCAAACAGGACACTACCTGTGCTCAACCATGTGTAGGGAGTGTACTATGTGCATTTGACATAGGCAGTCCTGCAGCACCACCCTCAATACTGGGACACCCACAAGTAAAGTGACTCAAATATGCCAGTCAGGGGTTCACATACCCAACAACAGTCACAGCCTGCAGGACAGGTGTAGACAAACACAAACAAAGGCTGTGCTATGGCCTCTGAATGATGCCTATGGGTAATCTCCCCCTCCAGGCCTACACAGACAGACTACAAGCAAGTCAGGCAGTGGGGTGTTAGTTCTGAAGGGTTGGAAGTCAAAAACTAATATGTAGGTAAATCAAAGCTAAGATCTGTAGTACACTGGTATGCCTCTGGTCAGCATGACAGGTTAAAATACAGAATGAAATGGAGTACCTGACATACGAGTACAGTCATAGCAAATGTGTACAAGTGTCAGGTGTGCCCCTCCCATCCTATGTAGTAATGTAATAACAGTCAGGTGTGCCCCACCCAATCCTGTGTAGAAATGTAGAAATAGTCAGGTGTCCCCCCCATCCTACATAGAAATGTAGTAATAGTCAGGTATGCACCCAATCCAGTGTAGATATGTAAAAATAGTCCATTGTGCCCCCCCAACCCTGTGTAGGAATGCAGAAACAGTCAGGTGTGCTCCCCCAACCCACCTTAATTATGTAGTAAAGGTCTGGTGTGCCCCCACCAATGTGATGTACACATCATAACAGTCAGGTGTGTCCCCCCACAACCCTATGTAGAAATGTAGTAACATGTATGTGTAGGTCTAATACCAGTGGACCACAGATGCAAAGAGGTGGCCAAGGTAGCAGGATAGGTTGTAGCATCTGCACAATATGCAGGTATGTGTGTGTTAGGTTGGTGTGTGTCCCATATCATATGACAGTGGTCGATATGTATGCATGTTGAGGTAAGCCTGGTGGCCATTGTCCACTACCGCTGATGACAGGGACATGTCCTCACAACTGCAGTGTCATACACAATACCCATCAGTATAACACAAGCCAGCAGTAAGCCATTGCAAATGTATGGTGGTAATATGTGTCACCATCTGAAAGGCTGACATGGCATGGCTGTTGGTCTAGATATACAAGCAGTACACAGGGGAAAGTACCCCAGACATACAGTATATATTGTGTCACTGTGAAATGGACACACCCTTGGAAAAGTGAATACAGGTATGCATCACGTTATTTGGTCCTGTAGTAGGGGATACTGGTGTTGTCTGTCCAAACACTAGCAGATCACAAAGGAGGTAGGACTGATGTATTAGGAAATAGCTGATGTACCTGCACATGCAAGCATAACTGGAATGCTCAATGCACATCTATGTGTCAGATGCAAGTAGTGTCCATAGCACACATGCACCCAGCTCATGCAAACACCTCTCTGGTCATATCCCTGTTGTGGGGAATGGGTACAGTAAGACCCCACTGTATATGGCAATAGCAGAAGACGGCAACATGCAGTGCAGGTGTCACATGCAGGTGTGTCCCTAGCTGTAGGTAGCACTCTGCCAGCATCCATACTACCTGAGCAAGACTGTTAGGAAGTACTGGCATGAACACCTATCACACCTACCATGCCACCCAGGGGAATATACTGTATGGTGGTCTGGGACTGTAGGACTGACAGAATGCAAAGACCTGCCACACCTGGCATGCAGCAACACCTAATGCCCCACAGACATCTGCCAAATGCATGTGTCTCACATGTAAAGCCAATGCATGTTATGTCATGGACACCCAAATAACAACATAACACACTCCACATAAGCCATATGCAAGGCCATGTGGAAAAACCACAGTAACATGTCCACCATGTCCCATGGCATGAACTGTGGACCAACACAAACACATAACTGTGGTGGGGTGATACCCTTAGGGAAAGTATCAGAAAATGTATGCATAATGTATGGAAGACGTTATAATAACGGGGGGGGCATGGGCAGCATGGAATGTGTAGGGTCCAACACCAAGCTGTGTGCACACACTATCCCTGGCTGCAAACACATACACAGGTGGCTACACACCTGATCGTACACCACAATAGGATACATTTCCTGACCCATGGCCCCTGCCCCTGGCTGACCTGTGCGAATCTGTACAGCTGTGAGGTATTGCCACAGCAAGATAAGCCCATACTATCATGCTGATGGGTGTACAAGTATGGGATCCTCTGCCAGTGATGTACTAAGTGGCTGAACCAGATACACAAACCCAGCACTAAGTGTCTGCAAGCTTCCCCTTCAGACTGGCATAACTTACCATGACTACATAGGTACATAGCCGCAGTCACCCTTGTCCCCCAAGACATCACTGTGAGTAAGAATGTCCACCTGACAGTACATGAGGACAAAAAACATCACTGTGTATAACAGTACATGTCTGAATATCTCTGCTAACAGCAGTACCATGCAGCTGAAGCAGCACAGACACAGTCACCTACAGTACACACTATCCCCTGCACAGCTTGTCCGCATATTGGCAAATGACCAACGGATACCCTGCAGAAACAGTATGCTACCTGTTGGTGTACAACACAAAGGTCTGCACTGCAGTACAAACTACCTGGACATGATCCATACATTCAATACAAATGGGCATACTGAGCATGCTCACACACAGAGAAATGAAGGCAATGTCAGTCAACAACATACTAAAAGGTCATACTAGGAATGCTCGCACACTTAAACAACTGAAGGCCATGTCTGCAAACACCAGTGGACCAGACATATCTGGCAGTTGCAGATGTTAGTGCATACACTCCTCATTATGCACCACTCATGCTTTGCACACACAGTGGATATGAATACAGACATATATCTAAGGATAAAACAGTATAATAAGCCAAAAGTAGATGTACATAGATGTGAGGAAGAGGGTGACTGTGAAATATGACCCTGTGAGTGCCTGCATGTGGTGTGTCAACCTCTAGATGAATGGGTTATGGCTCATGCACACACACTGCCCTCCCCATAGCCCTACTATGACAAGCCTGCTGAGGTCATCCACTATGAAATAAACCTTTGGGAAAGCTGTAGCCCAGTAGTTTTCATGGTGCATCCTATAACTGCGTACTGCTGTAGTGTGATAAACTAGTTAGGAAGCAGTTCCAATCCCAGACATGGCAATTGTGTGTGAGTGTGTGTGTGTGTGTGTGTGTGTGTGTGTGTGTGTGTCTGTCTGTGTAGAGAGCAATGCTTTTTAGGGTAATCACACTCCCTACAATTCAAATGCTCTACTTTGGTAAGGCTGCTGATGTCATCCAACTAGAAATGTACCTCTGGGAAGGTTGTAGCCCAGTAATCTCCATAGCACATCCCATAACTGCATACTTCTGTAGTGTGATAAAATAGTTAGGTAGGAGTTCTAATCCCAGACTTGACAAGTATGTCTGTGTGTGTCTGTCCCTGTCTGTGTAGAGCAAAATGCCTTTTAGGCGACTCACACTGCCTACAATTCAAATTTCCTACTTTGGCAAGGCTGCTGATGTCATCCACCTTCAAATACACCACTGGGAAGGCTGTAGCTTAGTAATCTCTGTAGCACATCCAATAACTGCATACTGCTGTAGTGTGATTAAAATAGTTAGGTAGGAGATCTAATCCCAGAATTGGTAAGTGTGTGTGTGTGTGTGTGTGTGTGTGTGTGTGTGTGTGTGTGTGTGTGTGTGTGTGTGTGTTACCTTCTGTGTAGAGAAAAATGCTTTTTATGCTACTCATACTCACTATAATTCAATTCCCCTACTCTGTCAAGGCTGCTGATGTCATACACTGTGAAATACACCTTTCAGAAAGGTGTAGCCTAGTAATTTCCATGACGTGTCCTATAACTGCATACTGCTGTAGTGTGATGAACTAGTTAGGTAGGAGTTCTAATCCCAGATATAGCAACTGTGTGTGTGTGTGTGTGTGTGTGTGTGTGTGTGTGTGTGTGTGTGTGTGTGTGTGTGTGTGTGTGTGTGTGTGTGTGTGTGTGTGTGTGTGTGTGTGTGTGTAGAGAGCAATGCATTTTAGCCTAGCCACACTCACTACAATTCAAATGCCCTACTTTGGCAATCCTGCTGATGTCATTCATTGTGAAATACACCTTTGGGGAAGGAGTACCCCAGAAATTTCTGTGGTGTGTCTTATAACTGCCTAGTGCTGTAGTGTAATAAACTAGTTAGGTAGGAGTTCTAATCCCAGACATGACGTGTGTGTGTGTGTGTGTGTGTGTGTGTGTGTGTGTGTGTGTGTGTGTGTGTGTGTGTGTGTGTGTGTGTGTGTGTGTGTGTGTTTGTGTGTGCATGTAAAACAACTGGGCTCAATGTGGAGCAGGTTTTGCAAATTTCTTATATGGTGGCCCTAGTATATATCACAATATCCACCGTACAGAGATACCAGATGTGAAATAGCCTAGAGGCTGGGGTGCAAATCCATATCCCTACATGTGACATCAAGCCCAGGCAAACAAAGTTAGCAACACTAGTATTACCCAGAGAACACTCTCAACCCATGTCTCATACACACACACTTGCCTAGGCAACAGCCGCTATCTTGGTAGTACCCTGCATATTGCCCACTGATAGTAATCATGATGTGATTGTAGTGGACTACAGAGGGCATGGCACCCTGTCCATCTGTCCAATAGGCATGTACATGCCAACAGTGCACCTTCCACATGTTCCACACTGGACACCTGCGGTGCCATCAAATGTGACCCACAAAGGACATACCATGCTTGAAAACATGCCCTGTATGGACAGATGCCACTGACACCAGGGAATGCTGGTATCATGCAATCAATGTGGGTGCAGGGTAAACCTGCTGTCCATTACCAGTTCCCGCCACATGAGGCCAGGACTGGTACATCTGATGATAATCTGTGTACACAACATGGGCCAGACACCCCAGGTACAGTTCCACATGTCACTGTACATGCATGTGGGAGATGTGCACATCCCAGACACCGTGCATGTCATGGACTAAGGAACACATTCATGGCAAGCAATGCACAGCATTGGCCACACACAATAGTCACCCAGGTGACTGGATGGTGAATACAATACACACCTGTGTGGGCAAATCCAGAAACTACTTCCCTGAGCAACAATGCAGACCATTGTCATGTGGGCTGATGCCACGGTATACCCATCACCTAGCCTTGTATAGCTGTCTGGCACAGTCAACCACTATACACCCATGAAGCAATGCACCCATGCATGTCAGTACTGGCACTGTGTGTGTGTGTGTGTGTGTGTGTGTGTGTGTGTGTGTGTGTGTGTGTGTGTGTGTGTGTGTGTGTGTGTGTTGTATGATGTGTATGATCACATTCACATTCACTACAACCCTCATTGGCATACTGAAGCATGCTGTCCAATGTCAGACACCTCCATATAGCCTTTGTCCATACAACCTCTGTACGACCCCTGTGGTGCATGTGACACCTGCACAGTAATGTGTTGTGGCAATCGCACTAGTGATGAGTTGCATTCCTTGCCCTGCCATGTGTGTCAATGTGTGTGCGTCCCTGTGAGAGTGTGACTGTGTTGATACTGGCAACTGTTCATGCGGACAGGCATGTGTACTACACCTACCGTATAGCTACCATATCCCTGTTGCAGATGCCAATCACCATCACATTTTGAGGGCTCCTCAACATGTAACCTATGTGGCGCATCCAATAACTGCATAGAAATGTGATAGCACTACATAGTCATCAGGGTTTGATACCCTATTCTGGTAGGTGTGTGACACAAACATGCTTACATTTCCCCCATAGAATGTCCACATATATTAGCCAATATCTCTGCTGTAGTCCACAGGAGCATTACGTCCTAGCAGCGGTACTGTACTATGATGTCCTTAAGATGCCTGTCAGTAGCCAGTGGTGCACATTTTAAAAGCAGATGTGAACTCCCACACACACCATGTCTGTGAAGGCAATCCCTATTACAGTAGCAATAGTCTGAAAATATACCTGCTATACACACCTGACATTTCCTTGCACTACGGAGTTGGGACTATAGGGGCTGAGGTAATGTTACACTCCATGTTCAGGACATAGGGTGATAATATATGTATATATAATTATCCAGATATCTATATAGATATATACACATAAACATATCAACATATATAGATGGATATGCATATGTACATATATATATTTATATATATATATATATATATATATATATATATATATATATATATATATATATATATATATATATATATATATATATATATATATATATATATATATATATATATATATATATATATACATATATATATATATATATATATATATATATATATATATATATATATATATAAACACCCAGATATATACATATACAGAGCAATATATGTCTACACATATACAGATGGGCTGTGGGTATATCACGCTGCCATTCCTGCCATTAGTTCACTGCTGTTGTATCCCCCACACATACAGTGGGGCTGTGGCCATATATGTGTGGGCACCACCTACAAAATACATGTGTGCCCTTATGCACTCCAGAGGCCAGTGTATGTAACAGTGGTATATGGCCCTGTATTATTGAGTCTTGGCGGGATGCACCATAAATAACCTAGGCTGTTGCAACATGTGGGATTATCAGGGGTGAGCTGCCTTAAGGTATCTGGATGTACATTACCATACAATTTACCTATATTTAAATTAATTACATAAATTGGGTTAATACAGGTCTAATGCCTCTTGCCATACAGACTGCTCTGTTTGTCAGTGTGCTTGTGATGGTGTCAGTTATGCCTTGTTATGTAACAGTTACATCCCATTGTGGCAAGTGAGGTCTTTACCACCTAGTGATTGTGTACAGAGTGTAGATAGATGCTGCTGAACTATACACCTGCATTACTTACTGTTGATTGTTTGGTATGCTGTGGCCCAGTCTGTCTTTACTATTGTACTATTTGAAGAGCTCGGCCTGGACAGCAACATTTGTAAATCTTTCCAGACTACTGCATTAGTATAACTGTTTCACAGTTGCATTACTCTGTTTATATGAATGTCAGTGTCTGAACAGCTATTTGACATGGCATATACAACTGTAATAGTACACAAATAAAGGTTTTCCAGTTATGCAAACCTGTGTGTGTGATGTTATATCCTATGACCTCTCTGTGGGTATATGTTGCAGGCAATGATTATCATTTGTATGGGTAGCTCACACAGTGTCCAGTTGTTAAGGTGTTAACTGTAGGCATAGTGGCTGTTCCATATTGTGTGCATCTTCTACATATGTATCTTACTATACATATCACTGCATGTGTATGTGTAGTCACATATATATCTACATGTATGTGTGGGTGTATATATATATATATATATATATATATATATATATATATATATATATATATATATAGGGTCTATATTACAACAGTGAAGAGGTATTTAATCGAACGTCTCTTCGCCGACACATATAGAGGGAACGCACTAAAGCGCGAATGCTCAGACCAGCAATTTCTTTCCCTGGGAAAGACATCGCTTGGACCTCCCCGTGTGTTTCCCCCTTTCCCCACTGTAGTGAGATCTCGGAGTTGAAATATTTAGTTAGCGGGGGTGTGGGGGGCACAGACTCCCACATTGCAATGTTTGAAAGTGTGTGTGTTTGTGTATTAGTACTAGCGATTTCTTTACCAGGGAAAGAAATCAGTGTTCTGAGCGTTCGCGCTTTAGTGCATTTGCTGTATATGTGTCGGCGAAGAGGCATTTGATTAAACACCTCTTCGCTGTTGTAATATAGACCTATACATATATATATATATATATATATATATATATATATATATATATATATATATATATATATATATACATAACCCGCGGTGGTGGTGCTGCGGTAGCGTTGTCGCCTCACAGTAAGACGCTGTCCGGTTCGATTCTCAGCTAGGGCGTCTTCTGCATGGAAACATGTGTGAATGGGCGTACCTTCGTTGAAGGTTGTGTGTCAGGCCTGGCAAGCCGGTATGTAAAAATCAACTGCCAATCATTAGCGGACGGGAGTTCCACTGTGGCGACCCCTAACTGGGAAAAGCCGAAAGACACAAACAATATATATATATATATATATATATATATATATATATATGTATATCTGTATCTGCATATATGTGTCTGTGTATATGTATCCTAGGAATGTTGATATCTTCCACATTGTACATTACCTATGGGAGCAAGACTGTACTGCATGATATGTTACCGATACCAGCCTGACATCATACAGGTGGGATGGAGTACTGTTAACATCTTGTGCCCATGTCATGTCAGGTCCTGGTTATGGGATCTGCAACACTTGGAAGTGTATTGTAGGGTAGACGTGTTTGGCTATGGGGGGTTATACCTATTCATACAAGACGTATATTGTTTGGGGCCTTTCGACCCCATTAACAGTGCATGTGGACATATATGTTTTTGTTATTTTTCCATTGTTATCTACAGATGTATATCCATATATACCTATATAGATATATATATATATCTGCAAACGCTAATAAAACAGGACAAATTCCAATACTACCAGTCTGCCCTAGACTCCTCACAACACAGCCCCAAACAATTCTGGTCCTCCATAAACTCCATCCTCCACCCAGGTAAAGTCAGTACCCCTCCTCCTAACATCCCTCACTCCTCAGAAAATATTGCTACCTCATTCAACACACACTTCACCCAAACCATACTATAACTAGCTAAACAACACAACCCCCCTCCCCTCCAACCCACACTTTCAACTAGTAATCTCCCCACTGCCTTCTCTTTTTCTCCTGTACCTACCTCCAACATAAAAAAACTCTTAACTAAACTTAAACCCACCAAATTAGCAGCAGTCAACCTCCCAAGTGAATACCTACCTACAAATCGCAGCTGATGCTCTGGCCTACCCAGTATCCATCTTTATTAACCGATCTCTGTCAGAAAGTTACGTTCCCACATTGTGGAAAGTCTCACATATAATTCCCCTCCACAAAGGCGGACCCTCTGCAGAACTAACCAATTACCACCCCATAGCTATTCTCTCTCCACTCTCCAAAATACTAGAGAGATGCATACACTCTCAGGTCTCAGACTACCTCCTTACTAACAACCTCCTTTCCAGTACTCAGCATGGTTTCCGACCAAACCATAGCACCACCACTGCCTTACTCTCCTTTACTAACACTATCCTTCAGCATAAAAACAATGGCTATCTCTCCTCTGCTACTTTCCTAGACCTATCTAAAGCATTTGACATGGTCCCACAAACAACTTATCTCTGTCCTCAATAACCTATCCTTCTCACAATCAGTCACCAACTGGTTTCAGAGTTACCTGCCTGACCGCCAACAATCCGTTGTATGGCAGAATGACATATCTCCCCAACTACCTGTCTCCATAGGGGTTCCCCAAGGATCCATCCTTGGACCCCTACTTTCTGTTAACACCAATAATCTAGCCTCTGTCACCAAACATGGCACACTCATCCAATACGCAGATGACTCAACCATCATCTGCTCAGCCCAGTCCCTACCCAAACTGCAAAAAGTCACACAGGAAGCCTTTTCCTCTGTTGAAACATGGTTATCTGATGCCCAATTAATACTCAACCCAAACAAAACTAAACTACTCATCTTCCAACCCACCAAACATACTCAAAACAACTCTCACTTTAACATCACAGCAAAGACAACACCACTATATACCCAACTGAACACACCAAATTGCTAGGAGTGGAAATAGACAATAAACTAAAATTTGACATTCACATATCCATGACCATAAATAAAGTCCACATAAAACTAGGAGCATTATACAGAAATAAACAATTTCTCACCAAAGCAGCAAAGATTTCAATAGCAAATTCCCACCTTATCTCCACCCTACTTTATGCCTCTCCAGTATATACCAACCTAAGGCAATGTGATCTAAACAAGCTAGAGACCTGCTACAAGAAAATGCAAATTCGCCACAGGGGCATCCTACCGTAGTCACCACTGTCTCTCACTTGCTGAACTGGGCTGGCTTGAACTCCCTCACCTCCTTCAGTGGTATCAACTCTCACTTGCCCACAAACTAGTAAACCATCCACTAAATGTCCCATCCTCCAGAATCTACTCCAACCCTATCGCACCACCAGACCACTAAGATCCAGCAACAAAAATCACTTGCAGATCTCTAAAGCCAATAACTCTGCTGGTGAAGCACTATTCTCTTGCGCCATAGCCAAATTATGGAACTCACTCCCACCCACAATTACCTCTGTACCATCATGCACCAACTTCAAAACTTTATTAAAAGTGCACCTAAAAACATGCTGGCTATGCCCTTGCAACTTCCACTCTAATATCATCCACCCTATCCAACTACTACCTTTCTTTCACCTCCACTAACTACCTTGATGATAGCAAGCTCAGATGCTCATAAGCCTAGTACTTATTATACAGCAGGAACTTCTCATTGTTACATTTGTTAATGCCTGTTATGTACTTCACAGATAAAGATTCTAGTTGTCTACTGATGTACTATGTTCTTCATCTGTAAATATGTTGTAAGTAATTTCTATGTTAAATTGTTAATCGCTATGTAATCCAATGTAACTACTGTCTGTTAATTTTACTGTGGAGCTTTTCTCCCTGGGCCTCCACTGAAAATGGACCCACGTCCAGTCGGACACTCCCGGTCAACAAATTTAAATAAAATAAATAAATAAAATAAAATAAAAAAAAAAAAAATATATATATATATATATATATATAGATATATATATTAAGCATTTGCATGTATATATATATATATATATATATATATATATGTTGTATCTGTTTAGATATTAATATTTGCACACACACATACATCTACATGCTGGAATACATTCTCTGTACTCTTCAATGACTGGACTGGATGATATGTTTGTGAATACATGAGGGTTATATATATCTGACATGGCTTAGTGGTAAATCACTTTGTCTATGGTGTGAAGGGTCCTGGATTCAAGACTTGCAGAGGCAGTTTTTTTTTTTTTTTTGTTGTTGTTGCTGGGCAGAACAAGGGCCATTGGATACAGAGTGATTAAGGAACTTTTGAGCAGTTGTAAGTGGGTTTGCACTGGTTTGTGAAATGGTAAACACTGCTAACTTCTGGTTACAGTTTCTTATACTCAGCTTCTAATTTGCTTAACCGGTGTAGACATAGCTTACCTCTGTGCAAACAGGCTTATGCCCACTTACTGCTGCTTAAAAGTGCTTACTTCTGCTTAGCCCTGCTCTAATTTCTTTAAAAGAAAAGAAAATGGGGTTGATAAGAAAGTGGTGAAAAAGGGGCACAAAGGGGGAAAGACAGTAGGGAAAATAGCCAGGGATGTGCAGGAATGGTGTAGGGAAGGCCCATAGCTGCCCATTTCTTCTACAGCAACAGCTGTGCATATACACTGAATATGGAAGTAGATTTGAACACTCAAACCCCTGTGAGGGGGTGAGAACAACAATAATAAGTTGTGATGCCAATTAGACCAGATTACATGTGTCCAGTGGACATGTGTGCAAAATGGACAGCTATGTATAGGGTGAGATTTTTTTGGGGGGAACAGATTACCCTTTTTTTTCAGGTGAGAGTGGGATGTTGGGAAGGGGTAGTAGGTATATTTGGGGAAGTAGGTTGAATAGGTTAACAGGCAAGACAAACAAGATGCATACAGGGGAGGTATATGACACATATGGGGGGTAAACACCTTGATAGGGAGGGTTGTTGGGAAATCAGAAGCCCATGAGCCCCCTAGTGGAAACAGTGGGATGGAATTCCCCACCCATGAGCAGTCACCACTGCACCTTCACAACCCCAATGGTGGCTGTGCTGGGGGCTGAGTCGCAGAGCCAGACTGATACTCTAGTTGTGACTTGCGGCCCTCAAGCTGGTGTAGAAGATCACCAAGCTGCTGGTTGATCTCTCTACACACCACGACCCCGGCCGGGTGACGGGTGACAGATACCTGTCCACACCCACTCCCAGGGGGGTGTAAGCCCCATCCCCTGAGGTAGTTCCAACCAAAGGTGGTACAGGACCAATGGACATGCTGGTGTCCGGTGCCATGACCAGCTGAGGTGGGACAGGTGGGTCCACTAGGTCTGGTCTTCCCAAACGTGCTATTGTGTTTAGATCTCATCATCATATGTGGGTTAGTAATATTTAACACATTCCAGGGTTAGGTATAACAGCATGCATAGATATTCCCGTTAAACCAGACACCAGTTACGGAACAGTTGCATAGCAAACAGAACACATGCATATATGGGACCACAGTGGTAATAAGAACAGCATGCAGGTACATTGATGGCACCATGCCACCAATGTTGGAATAACTCAATATAACACATGCATGAGAACAATTTAAATATTTATCAAACAATTGGACATTATCAGAACATAGGTGTCATTACATACCAGTTGGGTGGGTATGTTGATTATTGTTGGAGATATGGTGGGGGGAGAAAGATGACAGTTAACTAGTATATTCCTGTAGTCCACATTACTTTCCTAGTCAGTGATGTTATCTGTACCTTACAAGTCTTACTACACTACTCTATAGCCTTAGTTTGGACAGTGATATGGCTGCCATCATCATTAGACATTAACTAGTTTTACCTGCAGTATACACCTCTTACCTAGTATACCTGTGGAGGGAATGTTTGTTAACACTAACTAACTGTTTCTACACATACTCCTAGATTCTAGGTTGATGTGCACATAGCTATCCAACTCTTTCTGCACAGACTCTGGCCATGTGATGACCACATGCAGGTATGCCAGGACATATCTAGAATACTGCCCTCTTCAACCTTTAGTGACCCGACACACACATATACCTGCTTTCCTACACAGTTATATTATGTAGCACAGTGTGTGTGACAGTGATCAGTGATACTTTATACTTTATTATTCAGAGAAACTGCAACACTCACAATTCCCTACAATATCAGAGTGAACAGTACCAGTATAGGTTATAATGCTCTTTATTTCTCAGCAGAGTGTTCATATCCGACATACCTGTGGGAGCAATGTTTGGTAACATTACCTGACTGTTGACAAAAACTTCCAGATTACACATTAGTATTATGCACATGCATCTCCCTCTGTTACTGTACACACGCTAGTCACAGCTTGACAACATGGGGGTGTTGATAGGACATACTTGGCATATTACTCTCCTAACAGTTTCGGGGGATGCTACAGTGACAGCTTTGTTCTCATAGATATTTGACAACCACTTGTATTCCCTGTTTGCTGGCTACACATCTGGGATCATCCCACAGACTTACAAGGGGGACAGGCAGCTGATATGAGCCCATATACTGGACATTCTGGCCTCATCTGTACAGTTGTGGGGTATGATTCTGTATGCAGCCTACATCCACTCCCAGGATTCAGACCATGGCAGTGTCTGCTACAAATTAAACACCATCCATCACAGTTGTGGCTGCTATATAGATATTACTGTATATCTCGTATCTGCTTTCTGTCTTATTAATCCCCTGTGTTTTTGCATTCTGACCTTATATTACAACATTCTTATACAGATCTCCTAGACAGTAATATTTTGTAGGACAGTGTGAGTGACAGTGATGTGTAATACCTCATTATTCAGAACAACTGCATCAGTCGCAATGCCATACCATACCGATGTAAACAGTACCAGTACATGGTATCATTCTTGTATTTCTGGGCACAGTGTTGGTATCTGGCAAACCTGTGGGAGAAATGTTTGTTAGCACTACCTGAATGTTCCCACACATGGTACCAGTTTCCACATTACTATTATGCACATACATCTCACTCTGTTACTGTACTCACTCTGGCCACAGCTTGACAAGTTGGGTTGTAAATAGGACATACGTGGCTTCTTAGTCTCATAAAGTTTTGGGGAGTTGCTAGTGTGCCAGCTTTGTCCTCATAGATGTGCATCAATCGGTTGTATTTCCTGTTTGCTGCCTATACGTCTGGGATCATTCCACTGATTTCCCAGGGGGACAGGTTTATAGGCAACAGATATGGGCCACTTTACTGGACATTCTGGACATATTTGTACAGTTGTGGGGTATGACTCTGTATGCAGACTACTACCACTGGCAGGATTCTTACCGTGGCTGTGTGTGCTAAAAAAACAGTTCACATCTCAGTTGCATGTGCTGTTTGGGTTTTGTTGTCTGCATTTTCCCTGTTTTCTGTCTATGTCTCTCTCAGTTGTACTAAATGGTCTCTGTGGATTACACCAGTCATATACAGGCATTCCTGCACATTCAATTTATGGTGCACGGTGTGGGTAACATTGCTTAATACAACAGTACTATTACATGATTGCAAATCTACATTACCATATGATACCAGAGTATACACATGCAGTCCAGCAGTTAGACCTTTATTGTCACACTATGCTTTCATTTATATACGAACTATATGAGACTCTTTCTGCCGTATTCTCCAGTGTATGCAATACTTGCCTTGAACAATACCGGTTTTATACAGGCAATTGATTTACTACTACTTTTAGTTTTATTTCCCATGACAGTAAATTCATGAGTATTAATGACCTGCCTCGTGTCGCAACCTCATCAGAAAGTTCATAGGTTCATACTAAGCTAACTTCCCTTGAGAACCATTTTAAGCCTAGCCAATTATCCCTTGTGAGACTCAAACCCTGAACCTTGTGTTTGTAAGGCAAACACCTTAACCATTAGGTGACCCTCCCAACCCAGGTGACTGACGTGGACCTTCTGGTTCGTGACCTGCTCCTTTGCAGCTGTGGGGGACATAAGAGGAATATTTAGCCATACCTATCCATGATATACATGAGCTGGCAGTTATTACACACATAGTGGGGTGATACTTGCACACAACTGGAACATCCCCTGCCGCTCTAGCCTCTTGGATCCACTGCTCCAAGAGGTACCCCTTATGCCGCTTTAGGCCGGCATAGTGATGCCTAACCTGTTCACCAGTTTGGGGTATGCCAGTGGCACTGGAGAGGTCATGGGCAAGATGGACCCAGGCCACCACCATATATTGGGAGCCCTGGTACTGGCCCTATAGCAGTCTCTGATCATAGTCTTTGACAAGGAGTTCTGCCATGACTCTGGACTCCTGGATGCACCAGCGCTGCGCTCGAAAGTGCACACCTTCTCACCTTCCTGACATGGTGCCTGCAAGGGGAAGCTACAACCAGTGATGAGATATATTTCCACCTCTTGGGTTTAAGTAGGGCTGATTTCCTGCACTTTTCCATGATTGACCAGTTTTGAAAAGGCCAGGTTATGGACAAACCTGCTTATCTAGGGATGGCATTATTTAAAGGGGTATACATCTGGGCACACTGAATTAGCTAACCTACACATTGCTTACACCTCCTAAGCTGGCCTGTGCAATGCTTAGCATTGCTTACATTGGACTCTGCATTATAATTCCTTTTTTGGCATTGATTTATTATTCATTATGCCTTATATGTATGCCTGGTATCCATGATTCATGTGTGTGTACACTGTATTGGGTCCTTGTGTTTTATTGGGAACTTTAACACTCTATTACAATTACACCTGACTTCTGGGATTACTGCTGTACTCCATTTTACACATTTATGTTATGTAATGGGTTAAGGCACATATCTCTGTATACTGATTCCTTTCACAGGTTCAGTTTGATTTTACTGTGGTGAAGACTTTGCTGATACCTCATTTTTCTGTACTCCTGTGATGACTTGGTGGTTAACTACTGTGACTATGGTGTATAGGGTTCAAGACCTGCTTGGCTGATTATTTTGTTGATGGACAGAACAAGGGCCATTGGATACGGAGTGATTAAGGCACTTTTAAGCTTTGTAAATGGGTTTGCGTGGGTTTGCGCGAGGGTAAGTAATGCTAACCTCTGGTTACATATGCTTACAGAGAGTTAGCTTCAGGATTGCTTAACCTGTGTGTGCATTGCTTACCCCACGCAAAAGGGCTTAAACCCACTTACTAGTGCTTAAATATGCTTACTACTGCTTATTGGTGCTTAAACCTGCTTACTAGTGCTTTATTCATTATGATACTGACACTTCACATGTGCATTTACTGCAGTACTCCAGTTCATAAGTATATGTTATTTAGTGGGTTATGCAACATAAATATTAGTCATAACATGCTTTGCCATGGAAAGTGTTGCAGTGAGACTCGAACCGCAAATGCCTGCTTGCAAGCCAAATGCTCTGCCCACTACACCATCGCTATGCTGCTTTGTTTACATATATCTTCCTTGTTATCCACTTCAACTATTTAAGCTGCATTAACCATAGCTAAGTAATGGACACACCCACTAACCTATGGTTCATCAGATTTTCAAAAAAAATACATGGGTTTGTTTATTTTATTTCTGTATACTTTCGCTGTTGTACACGAGGAGATGGTTGGTGGGGATATGCGGACACCTATGAGCCGTCTCACTCATTTCTTACCCCTTTCTGCTATTCTTCACTGTGGGGGTATTTATATTCTGAGAGCTCTGCTCTCAGACACGCCCCCTGCAATCTTACACACTCCATGTAAGATTAGGTGCTCAGGCAGCATGCCTCATTACTATGCATGGCGCGCCTCCATCCTGCTCCTAAACGGCCGCCTCCATGTCGGACTAATCTAATCCTGCATGGAGGAATAGCAAATCTGGGGGCATATCTTTAACTATAAACATTACAGAAGGTAGCACTGTTAATATAAATACAGAAACAAAAGCAAAGGAACATTTAATATAAAGAAAAAAAAGCCCACCAAATACATTCAAAAATTCACTTAATTTCTTGCACTACCGGTGTGTCACAAAATAAAAATATTAAAAAAAGAGAGAGAGAAGATGCACTGAAAACCATTATTTGGGATTTACACACTGAATGATTAGGGGAAAAAACTAATCTCCTGTCCTTGTCCAGAACATGAATAGATGATTTAGATAAGTGGCCAGGGATCTATGTAGAGTGGAATATAACTGCCACTGTTGCTGACTGCACCTGCCATGTACAATACAAGATCTGATACTTATTTTTACAAATAGTGGATAATTTTATGGCTCTGTTTAACTGACCTATGCCTTCAGGCTAGAGTGGTGAAATGTCCCAGTAGTACTTCAAAAACATGACTGGAACATTTGTTGATCTATTCAAGAAGCATGGCATTCACGTATCATAACAGCAACAAAAAAGTGAAGGACAGGCTAAGAAATGCAGGATGTAATGATCAACAACACAAAAGAGCTATACAGAAAATAAAGGCAGCTGTGACTATTAAACTTACATCATCTGAATAGACATGCATGAACAGATTAAGCAGTTGCTAATTATTTCAAGGCAGGAAGTGCCTTTGACTTTTATTTCAATCTGTGTTTGCAACATATGCTATAGTACTGTAGGTCCCACAGGTAATAAATATGTCCTGGCAGTGGTGGACTACACCACCAGGTACCCAGAAGCAGAGGATATGTCTACTATTGAAACAGAGAAGGTAGTAAATACACTAGGCACTATTAGCAGGGTAGGTTTCCCTAGGGAAGCACTGATTTATAGAGGTACCAACTTTATGTCAGACCTACTGATCTGTTTGTGGAACCACAGCATATTAAAGTACATAAAGACTACCCCTTCCATCCACATACAAACAGGTTCAGAGGTTCATAGGAGGTTACTAGGCTAGTGCCCCTAGAACCTTTACAGACCTAGCCATGCTAATACCAAGTATCCCTGTTAGTTCGTTTTGGGTAGTTCACAGAATGAATTTATGAACAGAGCAGGTCTGTGATCAACACTGGCTAGCCCTGTCAATAAGAGACATGGGTGCCACCCCAGGGGTAAATTTGTGGTCTCCCATCCAATTATCTAGGTTGCATTTGAATAGGGTCAGTGAGGAGCTCTGCTTTATGTGAATAGGAAGTCTATTCCAGAGAAGCAGCAGTCTCTGGGAGACATATCTGTCACTTCAGCATGTTCTGTTAATGTTACAAGCTCGGTTGAGATTCCTAGAGTGAGTGACTCTTGAGCCATTTGACTTGCAGATGTGCAACATTAACATTAGTGCAGAGTTGGAATTTGCCCTATAGGCCAGGCACAAGTCACTTCTCAGCAGCCTATAAGATACAGAGTAAAGTGATAGGGCTTTCAAATACACAGGATCAGCACCAGTAGTTTAAGCTTTAATAGCAGTTACAGTATCTAACTCACTGCTAGCCTGTATGGGCATATAGAAATGGCTGAACAAATGTTACTTTGATCCATGAAGGTGAACTGCTGAGGTACCAGATTGTTGTAACTGCTATTAAAGCTTGAACTACTGGTGTTGATCCTGTTTGTTTGGTTATTTCTGGAAGTGGTTGGTGGGCAGTGTGTCTTTTGACAGGGCATTCAGCCTGTCCATGTAGGTCATGGTTTGAAGTCTATGTATTTTCTTAGTGAGAAACCTCTGAAGTATCTTCAGATGCTGCAGCTGTCTGGAGAGGTACATGCAAAAGGGTGCATTATGCTCTATTAGTGGTTTGATGAGAGTTGAGTACAGTGGAGTTTTAACATTCCTTGACCTGGATGCTATGCCCTTCCTTATGAGGTGTGCTACCTAGAAGGCTTTCCTTACCACTATGGAAACTTGGTGGTCAAAGTTCAGATTGTTCTCAACCTGTGTTACCAAGTTTCACAAAACTAGGTTGGAATTTGGGGGGGTGCTGTCAATATTGTAATTTTTAGGAAATTCCATACTGCCAAGGGAATAAGAAAGCATTTTTTGCATTTAGTTTTAGACCACAGCTTTGGCAGCAATCATTTGTTTGTGTTAGCCCTTCTATAATATGTCAACTTCATTCGGAGACTCAATGGTTGCTCCCAGTTTACAATATCAGTGAACCTGGTGAGCCAAAGGCTGTCTACTTTGGCCTGGACTTCTGAGAAATAGATGCCAAACAGAAATGGGCCTAGTACCAATCCCTGTGGTACTCCACTGGTGATGGGTCTACTGCTGGAGGTGGAGAGACCAGTTTTGACAGAGTGTGTTCTATTGATGAGCTTATTAGCTACCCATCTAGTAACGTAAAGGTTAATCCCTATCTGGGAGAGTTTCTCAATAATGCCAGAGTAGGGAATTGTGGTGAAAGCTTGGTAAGGTCAAGATAGGCTGTGTGCACTGTTTTACCTTCATCCATAGCCTTGACAACATTCTCAAAGAAGTCTACCAGGTTTAATAAGCATGATCTACTCTTAATGAAGCCAAACTGGGTTGAATCTAGTGCCTGGTGGTCACCAATGTCCTTGTTGATAAGGTCCATGATAATTCTTTCCATGGCTTTGGAGATGAGGCTGGTTAGTCTTATGAGTCTGTGGTTCCCTGGGTCAGTTGATGGCCCATCTTTGTGCAGCAGGATTACTGTTGCTGTTCTCCATTCTGCATGAATGTAGCCAGTTCTCAAGCTATGATTAAAAAGAATGCCAAGTGGGTCCACTAGACCTTGTTTTAGAGGGTTTAGTAAACAACCTGGTATATTATCTGGTCCCACTGTGGCCATGTTTTTGGCCTTGGTGAACGTAGAGATGACCTGTTCTCTAGAGATACTAGGCAGAGGGCTAGTGTCAGGTATGCTTTGAGATATGGTAGGTGGGGATGGAGGGTGACATTTGCACTGAATCAGTCAGCTAGCTGATTGGTGATATCTTCCAGTATAGTATGTTTGGTCCCATCTACAACCAGTTTGGTACATAGCTGGCCATTCCCTTTTAGCCTTCATATGTAGTTAAAGAATGTCTTGTGATTATCCTTGGCTAGAGATGCAATTTTATTTTTGAAGTTTGCTTTAGAAGATATTAGAAGATTTCTGATTCTTGTTTAGGCTTAGAAGGTAAATCTTCCTCTGCAGAGTGATATCCCTCTTGTTTTTGAGCAACAGTTTCTTCCTGTTGTTATATTATCTGTTTATACTTGAAGTCAACCCACAGTGGCTTGTTTTTATGAGAAGACCTGGTTTTGATCCAGTCAGGTACAGCAGAGTTTACACAGTCATTTAAAGTGTTTGTACAGGGCATTTGCGTACACCTCTGCATAGTGATCATTGGTGTCTGTGATTGTGGGTGGTATGAAGCTTTTTATACATCACTTTGTAGGCTGTAGTTAGCTTTAGTAAAGTTTTTTTATAATTTTTGTTCCTGTGAGTGTGTCCAGTAGTTACTTTAAATGAGACTGATTTATGGTCTGTATAACAAAAAACAAGTAGAGCCATCAGACGTTGATCTGAAAATCCAATTTACTGTGAAAGGTTAAAAAACCTACACATTTATGTACAGACCGGTTTTGGTAGAAAAAACACAACCTTCTTCAGTGTATTCAAACATCCATAAATGTGATCAGCTTATATAGAAACAACTACCAGCCTATTGGTGGGTCATAAATTCTCATTAAGACCAGGTGGGAATAATCCCCCTAGTTTAATTATCCATTTTTTCTCTTTGGTATTGAGAATAGAATGCCATCCTGTTTTATTGATCCTGTTCCCTAAAATAATATCAATAATAATAAAAGTGAATTTGGCAGTGTGATGTTCCAGAAAATGTTTATACAGTGCACTGCTGTTTTTCTTATTGCGAATGTTACTAAAATGCTCTGATATTCTGATTCTGAGTGGTCGTGAAGTTTGTCCTATGTAAAAAGCACCACAGTGACAGCTAGCCATGTAAATAATCCAATCACTGCTACAGTTAGCAAAAAATTTGATATCATATACCTGTGAGCAGTTTCTGCTAGAAAATTGTTTAGACTTATTGATTTTGTCACAATTGGTGCAATGTCCACATGGAAAACAACCTATTAATGGCTCACCAGATAATGAAGTTTGCTTGAATTGTGTACTGGTAGTCTTATTACCATGTTTGAAGTGATTGAAGAAACTGCCTAGGTTTCTGCCTTTTCTATATGAAAATTGACATTGTGTTGGAATAAAGTTAGAGATATCTGGATCATATGCTAAAATGTTCCAATGTCTGTTAATACTATCAATCAATTGATTTGTGTCCCGAGCATATGTGGTGGTAAACCTGATAGTGGTACAATCTGTGCCGGCATGTTCTTTGTATTGTAAAAAATTACGTCTATGTGTAGAATTTGTTGTATTACTAGCAGTAATAACATCATTCATACCATAGCCTCTCGACCTGAAGCGTTCAGTGAGGTCCTTCCTATGATGTTGAAAAGCGGAATCTGTAGAACAGATCCGTTTGATGCGTATGAGCTGTGATTTTGGGATGTTCCGTATTACTTGAGGTGGATGAAAACTAGAACCATGTAAAATAGTATTAAATTCAGGATGTTTCCTGAATACCTCTGTAGAGAGTGTGTTATCAGACTGTTTAGTGATTGAAACATCCAAAAATGTAATATTGTTGTAATCATAATGGACTGTGAACTCCATGCCCCATTTGTTGCTGTTTAAATATGATACAAAATCCATCAAGCCTGGTATGTCCCCTCTCCAAATCATCCAACAATTGTCAAGGTAACGTCGCCAGATATCAATGTTTTCTAAAAAGATGTTATTATTGATATCATATATAAGGTGATGTTCAACAAAAGCCATAAAAAGATCTGCATATATGGGAGCAAATGATACTCCCATGGCTGTGCCCTTTACTTGCCAATAACATTTATCTTTGTAATAGAAAACATTGCTTGTTAAAACAAATCTGGCTAGTTCTACCAAAAAGGAATTGAATAATGGTTCATATAAACCGGCTTTATCTAGCCAAAAGGAAAGGGCCTCAAGCCCAGACTTGTGAGGGATATTAGTATATAGTGAACACACATCAAGAGTACACATGACCCAGTCATCCTCCAACTGGCTGTCCGATACAATATTCAGGAACATAGTAGTATTATGTATGCGCGATCTTACCAAACTGAGTAAAGGTTTCAAATGCAAAGTCAGGAATATTGAAAGAGGTTCTGTGATGTACCCTTTGCCAGAAACAATAGGTCTCCCCAGAGGGTTTACCAAATTTTTATGTGTTTTAGGCAAAAGGTATATGTATTGTATAGCAGGGTCGTGTACCATAAGTTGTGCGGTTTCTTTTGTGATGATAGACTCATCCCTGGCCCAAAGTACAAAATCTTCAATCTGCTTTTTGAACCTATGTGTAGGATTGATGGTCATTGGTGAATAATATTTTGGATCAGAAAGCTGTCTCATAGCCTCCCTATCATAGTCCAACCAATTCAAAATTACCACAGCACCCCCTTTGTCAGCTGAGATTATTACAATGTCTTCATTATTTTGTAAGACAGAAATGGCCTGTTTTTCTGCTAAAGAGATGTTATTTGATTTAAATCGCACATCCTGCCCAAAAAAATGGAGATCTTTGAGAATATTTCTCTGAAATTGAAGGACTAGATGGTGCATGGGTGGATTGAATGTGGATTTATGGTAAATGAATTTATCACTTTTAGGGAAGCTAGTGTCACCAAAAAACAATTTTAAATTTAGTAACCTACAAAATGAGAAAACATCCTGAGCCATATTATCTTCTGAAATAATAAAACCAGGTACAAAAGACAACCCTTTATTCAACACAGACAGTTGTATGGGTGAAGGTACATAGTCAGATAAATTCAGAACATTATTGTCAATAGACACATTTATTTCTCCATGACCATTTGTAAAAGACCCTGACTATTGGTGATGTTTCCTGTGTTTCCTCCCTCCCCTGTGCTGCTTTGGCCTAAAGGGATGTGAGATGTGTTCCTTTTGGGGGCCGGTGAACCAGTTGCTGACTGTGGCTCACTATCAGTTCATGAGGAAACATCCTCAGTAGAGGAAGCAGAAATTCTGCTTGATCTTTTCTGGATAGACCTAGGTCGTTTTTTCCTGGATGATCTATTAAATGTAGGGGTGAACCTAACTTATTTTGTGTTATGTGCAAAAGGGTTAGAAGTTTGATAATCATCTTGATCTCTTTGGAACTTCTTAAGTTTCCTGGTCCGCAATTGTTCTTCTAATGTCTTAAGGTCCCCTGCTATTTTATTCAAATGGGTTTGGAATGATGGTTCGCCTTCATAAGGTTTAATATCATCAACTAGCCTAGTAACCACCTGAATTTCAGAGTCTATAGTCCTGTCATACAATTTTGACAAAGATTCTACAAAAGAGATAGTTGCCTGCTGCTGAATAGATGACCACTCCTCAAGGAGTTCCTCATCAGCATTAGAAACTAATGGCTGAATACGCACTCGGAGACCCCTGGGTGTGATGCCTTTGGCCAAATAGGCCTTAAAAAGTTTTGAGTGCCAAATGTTCGATCTAAGAATTTTAAGATGCAAAAACAAATCATGAAAACCTGAAGCACATTTGGAAGCAGAGTCAGGTGTACCCAAAATATTGGTGTTATCACCAATATTACAACTCAGTCCAAAGGCTCTGAGGTCTTCTCTATCCAAAGATAGACCTGTAATAAAACTGGCAAAATCCATGAGGAAAAAAGAACTGACAATATAGTCTAAAAACTAAGTCAGCAAATATTAATGTTAATACAAGGACAATAACAGCCCAATGTAGTCGGCTGAGTCCTTGTTAAAACCTCAACTGCAGTCACTAATACAACAACAGGCAACCAATCTTGAAAGATAAATATATAGTCTTGACAGAATTATAGACAATGATGAGGGTGAAAAATAACCATATATTTATTATAAAAATAATAGCTTCCTAATTATTCCAAACTCAAATTGAAGAGTGTGAACAAATATGTTCTAAAATTTAACGGTGAGCCATGACCCAAGCAAAAAATCCCGGAAAAAGCATATGGTAATTCCAAAATAATTGGAAAGAGTCTAATTCTGAAAAGAGAAAACACACAATCTAACTCAGGTTAAAAGGCAAGCAAAGTACAATGAAAAATATTTGTGTCTAATAATGTCCCAATGGATAATTGTAAAAAGTCTGATATCTAATGACACAATACTGACTATAAACATATCAAAAAGTTAGACAGTAATAAATTCCTGAGCCATATTGAAAAACCATATGTAAAGACCATATGTAAAGACAGACTGTAATAGTATGCTGTATAAGGCACTGATAAACCAAGGCACTCCCGAACCAAAAATATGACAAATTGGTCTATCTTCACAGAATGGTACAAATATAGACACTATTGTTCCCAAAATAACGTGTAACTTGGAATAAAACAAATATTGTACTGAGAGACTAAAACATAATATTGATATAGTATTGCTATGAAACACCTTTAAACAGTATGAGCTTGTAATAAAAAGCTGTAATGAAAAGACTCATACAAAAGTCCACTCAAAATATAACAGAGAACAATGACAATGTCTAAACACCAAATATGTGGAATAGTCCAAAAATGAAAAACACTAGTCCCCAATTGGTAAAGACAAATAACCCACAAAAAATGAGTTATATTGAATCAATTGGGAGTCCATTAATGGTTCTGGTCGCCAGCCCAAAAGATGTGTAACAGGAAAGTATCCACCTGCGAGGTGAATACATTTTTTTGTTAGCACTTATGCCACATTATCAACCTGAAAAAAACCTGCTATAGCTTACCTTTTTACCATCAGGCACAAAATCAAAGTGATCTTTTGTTAAGCTCATGATGATGATGAAAATAATTATCTTTCTCAACAAGGGAGTAGTTAGGCATGCATTTTGTACTCTACAGAATACACTTTTTCTTTGCATCACTCGGAAACATAACTTTTTTCAAGCCATATTATTTTTATAACTGTCTAAATTAGTGCCTCTAACAACAAGTATATAACTTGCTTACAGAGAAGATTGGAAATCTAATAATAATGTATTTAATAGTTTTAAAGGGAACTGCTTAAATGATATGCACATTTATTAACTGCAAGTGGGGGCAACAATTTGAAAGATCTGTCCATTTATTTGAAATGCCAGGTGAGTTTGGGTGCAGTAAAAGAGTCTGAGTGTAGAAAATGGAATTTCCTATCTATACTGCTTTCAAATTTATGTCACTCACTGCTACATCAGTGGTGAAGACTGGATGTGCGACAAATCAGTAAGTATGTTGGGCACTGAATTACTAGTGATTTTAGACAGATGCAGTTTCTGAGAAGGGTACTTGTAAGCCCCATTCCTGACTCCCAAGTCAAATTATTTGCTTGCATTTGTACTGCAAGCCTATACAAAAGCAATCTACCAAGAAGGGTTAGTTTTGTATTTGACGAGAAATGCCTCGATCGGCATTAACTGGTATGATAGCTTATACTTCTATAAGTAACAATATATACATACATATATAAGCATTTATGAACATTGCTCTACCTTTACAGAAGCATTGCTTATATTTCTGTGAAGCTCAGACTAGCACTTAACAAATATGATTTTGTCTGACAACTTGTTTGCCAGCATTTTGTCATATGTGTGCATGTGTTCAACCTTCTGAAGGTATGATAAAAGCTAGCAATTATAGTTATACAATCTCATCTTGTCTCTTGCTTTCCTCACTTTCATAACCTGACAAAAAAAAACTTTACTTTACTTCTTGCATTCTTCTATAAAAAAAAAAAAAAAACAAGCAACATTGACTAGTTTTTAAGCACAAGGCAAAACTTCACTAAATGTCTTTATCAAATTTTTCCAGTTCATCCACATATATGGCTATTTCCTACTTGAAAATAAAGTGGAAGTCATGTGATCTTTGATCCTACCAGAACCTTCTCAATGGGGATATTGGAATACCACAGAGCATTTCTTCAACAAAATATGTGGCAATATATGACAAGGGGTCAGAATGTGTAAGTGTGTGACACATTGTAGAAACCTGTGGCTGGAAAGGTAAAACAGATGAGAAACAAATGCTTTGAAGTTTATTGACTGCAAATCACCACAAATTATTAATTCATGCTTTAAAATATTACTGGCTACTGTGTAGTCACCTTCTTTCTACACTGCAGAAACTTTATAAGAGCTAAAATGAGTGCCATTCTCAAAATGTGTGACAGCAGAGAGGTATGCCTGGAAGTACTTGTAATGAGGCTTACATCCTAAGGAGGCAAGAGCCAGGGAGATTATGTTTTAGTTAGGAAAAATGTATTAACTGTCAGCAAACTAGCATGATGGACAACCCGTCTATCCCAAGAAGGCTAACTGTGCAATGATGCTATGCATACTACATCACAATGTAGGCCGTGTGACCACTGTACTTCTGCTTCACAATTTTATAGTTGTCAACCAATGAAGCAGCAGAAAATTTGCACTCTTGCCTCCACCACAGTGTGGCCCAGTTACATCTGAACCACACCTTACTCTCCAAGGGAAATGTCCTGGCTTCGGATGTGTCATTCATTTACCTGACCAGCTGCATCAGTGTATAGACCTGCTATTTGTATCTGAGTCACCTGGGTCTCTGTTAGTTCACCAACTGAATACAGTTTGTATATCATGAAGCCAGCTAAGAAAAAAAATTGACCTTTGTTATCTGCAATTAAAAGCATTCCAAGGCAGTTAAAAATAAGAAATGACAACTGCAAATTTTGTAAATTGTAACGTTTCAATTGCTAAACAGGTAAAATCAGTAGCTGGTAAGCATAGAATAAAACTGTGTGCAGTTAGCAAGACTGACTGTTTTGTGCATGTCTTTCTCTAAAAAAGTCAATATATTGCTGGTCACCCTGTTGTTTATGTGAGAAATTGCAGCTTTTCATAGACACAGGAGGGTCAAGGATTTTCTGAGCACACCTATTTATTTCTATCTGTAGTGGCTGGTATTAGACCTTTTTAGTATTTGTGCATTCCTTAGCACAACATGACCTTTAACTGGAAATTCTGAGTTCTCTTTCACATAATGTATTTCCTCCTAAACCTTGCTATTTCTTTAGTCTGACTCCTCCATCACTAGGTGTTCTGTGACCACCATTGCCTTGTAATGGGCAAGCCAACATGAGACACTCTGTCCCATCCCTTTTATAGGTTCATAAGTATGTAATAGGCTAATGGCCCTGGAGCCTATACAAGCCTAGCCCAAGAAATTCCCTGGCATCATGCCACCCAAAGTTAGTTCCCAGTGCCCTTGTAAAGCAAGGCCACTGAGGTGATCCCCGGGGTGGCTGCCACCCGAAGTTCATTTCCTGTGCCCCTGTCAAGCAGGGCCACTGAAATGATCCCCAGGGTAAACTTCCTATTGTCCATCCACTTGGCAAGATTTCTCTTGAAAATGGCCAGTGAAGTGCTCTGCTTGACGTGAATGGGGAGTTTGTTCCAGACTATGGGAAATCACTGGGTTAGGAACCTGTCCCTCCAGCATGTTCTGTTTATGGTGGTAATGAGGTTTAGGTCCCTAGAGTGTGTGGCATGGAGGGATTGGGATTTCTTTAGGTGGAGCATATCTATCAGCTCTGGATCAGACATGGCCTTGTAGGTCAAGCAGAGATCGCCACTAAGTAGGTGATATTAGAGTATAGCTGGAGTTTTTTGAGTCTGTCAGTGTAGGGTACATGTCTGAGGCTTATGATCCTCTTAGTTAGGTATTTTTGTGGCCTTTCGAGTTGTTGTAGGTGTCTAGCGAGGTACATACCAAATGGGGTGCTATATTCAATAATAGGTCTAATGAAGAACAAGTAAAGAGGGACTATGACCTCTTTATTTCTGGATGAGAAACCTTTTGTGATAAGATGTGCTACATAGAAGGACTTTCTGACCACAGTGGTGATGTGTTTATTAAAGGAGAGGCCGCTGTCAACCTGTGTCCCCAGATCTCTTATCACACCTTTGGTGTTTAGCAGATTACTGTCTGTGGTAGTTCATGGGCACTGAATTTATTCCAAAGGGAATGGCAATACACTTTTTGGCATTGAGCTTGAGGCCATGGTTCTTGCACCAGTCATTGGTCTCAGTGAGGCCTTGTAGGATGTCTACATCCAGAGGAGAATCTATAATTGCCCCCAATTTGCAGTCATCTGTGAACTTGGTTAACCAGAGTCCCTTTCTGTTGGCTTGGACTTCAGAGAAGTAGTACCAAACAGAAGAGGACCCAGCACCAATCCCTGTGGTATGCCACTTATAGCTGGTCAGTAGTCAGACTTAGAGTCTGCTGCTTTAACAGCGTGGGTTCTATCAGTGAGCCAGTTGGCTACCCATCTTATGACATAAGGGTTTATGCCTAGTTTAGTGAGTCTATCTATGATACCTGAGTGAGGGATGGTGTTGAAGGCCTTGGCAAGATCCAGGAAGACTGTGTACACTACCTTGCCCTCATCCACACCTCTGGTGACAGACTCAAAGAAGTCTATCATATTGAGCAGGCATGATCTGCCTTTCACAAACCCAAACTGTGTGGGGGTCAGAGTTTGGAGATTCCCTATGACCCTGTTGATAAGGTCCATGATGATGTGCTCCATGGCCTTACATATCAGACTCGTCAGGCTAATGGGACAGTAATTCCCAGGATCTGTGGTCGCTCCCCTTTTTGTGGAGTGGGATGACCGTAGTAGTGCGCCATTCAGCAGAAACAAAGACTGACATGAGGCTGTGATTGAACATGGTACTCAGGTGTAGTGTCCGTTCATTTTGTAGTTCATGTAGGACACAGTGCGGGATGCTGTCAGGTCCCATGGAGGCTGTATTATTGGCTTTGGACAGTGCAGATTTTACCTGTGTAGCCATGATGATAGGAACCTGGCATCCCTCAGGTACTGAGATTGGCCCTTTGGGGGGGTAAAAGGTGGGTAAAGTTTGCAATGAACCTGTTGGCCAATATGTTGGCAATATAAGTCAGTTCTGTATATGTATTGCCATTGTGCTGTAACTCAGAGCAGATCTGAGACTTACCATGTAGATTCTTGACATAGCTATAGAATGCCTTGTGGTTGTCTTTAGTATTTGCAGCAATTTTGTTTTCATAACAGGGTTTAGATGATTTGATAAGGGATCTCAGTTTTTTGCTGAGGCTAACAAGGGAGTATTTCCAATCTTGGGATTTCACTCTTTTCTGCAACAGTTTATTTCTTCTGTTGTAGAGTTTGTTAATGGCAGGGATCCACCAAATTGGCTTCCTTTTTTTTGGAGGAGAGTGACGGTTCTGTTTGGTATTGGCCGTTCCATGCACATTCAATGAGCTTGTCCACTTTCCAGTTTTTCTAGTTGAAAACAGGTTGAGTGGCTCATAATCACAACTCCATACAATGCCATGCAGCTGGTATGAGCTATTTATTTTGGGTAAAATTCCCCATATAGAATATGGTTTCCTTGAAGAAGTCATGTGCATGACTCCTCACTTGCTTATTGTCTATTACTGCCATATGTTTTGAGGGTGGGACATGGGAGAAAGCTTTATTGCAGATCAGCATAGCACAGACCATCAGTGTCCATGTGGGATTAAGCTGAAGGTAAAGGAAGGAGACAAAGTTTGAATAAGATCAAACACTGCTTTTTGCACTTTCAGGATTTCTTGTAATGCCTTTCTCAGTGCTTGGAATGGATTAGTCCAGGGGTGGCTCGTGCTATTGGGCTGTAGGACTGCAGGCCCCCCCAGCTGTAAACAAAAAAGAAAATAAAAATGAGTCATGGAACATCGCACATAAAATGCCCCAGGTGCTAGGTAGAGAACAGGCTTGAACCCTGTACCTTGGGTCAAGAGCCTGAATTCTCTACCCACGACCATGTGGAAAAAACTTTCAGATTTTTCCCTCATATTTGTTCTGTTCTGTTCCTCATAAAATCTGTAGTTTCTGTATTTTTGCGTCCTTGTGAAGTTAGTTGTGCAGTGGTGCAGTGGTAACATTGTTACTTGACAGCAAGAAGCTTTTTGGTTTGATTCTTGGCTGGGGTGCCTCCTGTGTGGGTTTGCTCTGGTGTTCTCCCATCTTACAAAGACATGTGTCTGGAGTATTTCTCAAGGGCATCTGCTAATAGCTGGCTTTTGTTCCAAGTCAGACTTTCCTGGTTAACAAATGTTAAATAAAAATAACAAGCATTTGAATTTCAGACTTCATATTTTTCAGAAAGTACATGGTAACACAAAACCTTTTATTCTAGCAATTTTCTAAGTTTATAGGATGGATATTTGAAATATGTCTGTATTTTTGGGACTGTATTCCCCCATTATTGGCTTCGTCCAGGTTTTTTGTGCTAAGATTGAGAGCTATGGTAAGAACCAAATTCACTGAATATGTTTGGGGGCTGTATTCCCCCATTACTGGCTATGTCCAGGTGTTTTTTTGCTAAGAAGGCGAGATCTATGGTGAGAACTGAATTCACTGAATATGTTTTGGGGCTGTATTCCCCCATTATTGGCTTTGTTCAGGTGTTTTGTGCTAAGAGGTTGACAGCTATGGTGAGAACTGAATTCACTAAATGGCAGCCATTTAAGTTTCAATCTTCCTTGCTTGCACAAAACAGCTGATGTAGCATAGTGGTATGCTGCTCTGACTGTTTTGCACACAGTCCTGGGTCTAAGACTTGGTAATGAAATGTATGATGGTAACATAGCCTTTTATTCTAGCAACTTTCCAACATTATACAAGTAATGTTTAAAATGTGACCTTGGTTTTTGGGCTTTTGTCCCCCTCCTCCCCCAGAAAATGTTGGCTTTCTCCAGATTTCTTGTGCTGCAAAGTTCAGCGATACAGCTGAGTGTTGAGTAGATTTTACAAGGATCTGAAAGCTGCAGGGGAGCAAAAGTTTAGTGCTGCTTATGCTAAATGTGCTTGTGTTGTTGACAGCACTACCAGAAGAGTGCTTGCATTTGATGCCGAAAGCTGTGGGTTCTACTCCCACAGTAGGTAGATGTATTGCTGATACTATACTGTATTGCAAAGGGGGTGGGTGCTGTACTCCTTTTTGGCGAAGATACCCACTAACTATGAACCCGTTATCAGTTTGCCATCCATTCCCTATTGCAATATTACTAGCTTGTCTTTTTTTAGTGTAGCATAGGCAATTTATACGTCAAGGGCAACAAGCACTTTATTTGTAGATGAAACAATGAAATGTAAAGTTGTTTGCTAGCAGCAACCTCTTCATTAGTTACACATCTCTTTAATGTGGAATTATTTAGATGACATTTACTTCTTTAGAGATTGTATATATTTATGATACTGGTGGACTGTAGAAGTTTGAGTAGACTTTTATGATGGCAATGTTCTGAATTGGGCAGTTTTGTCATTATCGGTGCATGCATTTTGTTTCATTGTTTACTGCAAAAATGTTCAAAACAATAAATTTTAAAATGCCTTTTAAAACTGTACTGTATTGTACAAGGAATATAATTTAATACAATCAGGAAGGTGTATGAAAGAGCATGCATATGTTTCATGTGCAAGGGGCCTGTGATTTGAAAACAGCCCATACCCAAAGTTAATCTTTATCCACCACTGGCAAAATGCATTTTCTTTGAATGTGGGTTTCAATGCTGTTTCAATGAATGTGAGTTTTAAGGGAAGAAAAGTTTTAGTGCTAATGTTTTCATTGTGAGACTGCATTGCTTTCTTTAGCAGATATCTATTAGTGTTTGCACTGTAAAATGCAAAATAAAACTTTCAAATGAAGTCCAAGTCATCACAGAAGTAAAGCAGTATGCACATTAGTGTTTATGGTAAATGGGGTGAAATAGTTACGTAATGGTTCATTGGAATGGCTGCAGGGGGAAGGCTCCATTCAACCATAATTTTGTGAGGTGGGAAGGGCGGTAAACTCAAAGACAGCCCCGGCTGAACTATACCTCTGAACTGTCCAGATTTTTGCTTCTTATTTTTGGTTTGGTCTCATAAAATTTGTGGTTTTCTGGCAAATCATTTAGGAATTAAGTCACTAAAAAATGACAGACACTGAGTTTCAAACTTCATAACCTTCAGAAAAATACATGCTAAAGCAAGACCTGTTATTCTATCGGGTCTATGTTATAAACCCGAAAGCCGAATTAAGCAAATCTGAGTTCATTGGCACATAAAGGTCAATGACTGAAATGAGAGAACACCATAAATGCCGAAAGAGAGAACGCCGAACATGATACCGGAAGCAACAGCACCATACAGGTAAGATAAATCCAACCCAAAAAAACTAAAGTAAAACACTTTTAAAATGTGCTCCACACACCCCGCATACTTAAATATACCAACTCCGAGACCGCACTACAGTGGGGAAAAGGATTTACTTCCTCATCCCCACGATCACACTGCTGGCCGAGGAAATCTGTTCAGCGTTCTCCCTTTCGGTGTTTACGGTGTTCGCTCATTTCGTACATCGACCTTTATGTGTCTATGTACACAGATTCACTTAATTCAGCTTTTGGGTTTCTGATATAGACCCATTCTATCAACTGTCTCAGTTTATAGAAGAGCAATTTTTAGTACAGTTTATATGTTCCCCCAATATATTTGGCCTTGTCCAGATTTACTGCAATAACAGGTTGAGAGGTCTGTGCAAATAAATCGCTTTATAGAATTAGGCATATCCAAACCTCTCGACTGTCCCTGATTTTGGCTCAAAATGTTGCTCTTCCCCTAATAATCCCTCCGCAAAATGGCAATTTTGGAAGAAAACGTGGAGGGTTTACTATTAATAAATAACTGTAATAATCAGCGTTATAGATTACTTTTATTTCAGAAATCCATGTAGATTCTTTTATTTTGTCAGCTGCTCAAGTTAGCAGTACTAATATTAAAAAAGTGTCCCTTCTTTGACAGGTTACCAGCTGTATTGTGTGATTATTTTATATTTTTGCATCCCATTTTTGGTTCGTTTTTCATAAAATTGTGTTTTTTGGCAAATTACTGGCAAATATTAAACAATGAAGTTAGAAAGTAATGACAGACATTTGAGTTTCAGATTTCATACCCTTCAGAAAATTCATACTCATGTAAGACCTACTATTCTATTATCTTTCTAAGTTTAAAAGAGCAATATTTAAAATTGTTCCTTATTTTTGGGCCTTTGTCCCACTTCTATGTATGGCTTTGTCCAGATTTTTTGCTCTGAGGTTGAGTGGTATGACAAATGTGTCAGGGCCATCACAGTCAGCCAGAGACATCTCAAATTCTGACATACTTGTTGCAACCCACTCCCCCATGTAATGATTCTGGATGTGTCCAAGCAAGGCAAGGAGCAGTTATGCAGTGTAAATGTGAATAGTATCCCCCCATCCAAGGTAGACACAAGTACTACAGTTGCTTTTCATCTGTCCTTGATTTTGCAGAATGCTCTGGTTTCTATCATATTTTTATACTGTTGATCTATGCTTATTATTATTCAGAAAGTGCCTGTTGCTCTGTGTTTAAGTAGCAAGGCTTTAATGACCATGGGGTAAGCTTGTCTGAGATTGTAAGGTGCAAGTAAGTTTTAATAAGCATACTGTTACAGAAATGCCAACACTGAAAGCCTTTCTGTTGTTGTCAGGCAGAGAATACTTACACAACTAGATAACGTATAAGACTTGGGTATTGAAATGCATATGACAGTATTTGTAATAAAGGACAGGATTACAGTATTTTAAGAAGCTCATTACCTTTGTTGGAGACTTCCAGTCATCTTTGCAGGCTTTACCCGTAAACTAAATAGAATGCCAGTCTATCATGTGTGGCCCATTACCTGTACAGTAATCCTTTAAGCAATTTATCTTGAGCTTGTTTTTTTTTTTTGCTGTCCATTTTTTTTACTTTGATCATGTTTTCCCCATGAAACAGATAGTTGTTGTCAAGCAGCAGGCCTTTTTTGGATAAGAAACGTTTTTACAAGTGGGGGTATCACAGAGATTGCTACATTCAGCATGCTACTTTGTACTTTTATAAAGCTGAATATAAATTATAATTAGAACTGCAGTGCAAGGATAAGTGGTTTGAGGTGAGTACTGCTTGTTTTTCTTATACTTGATTTTGACTGGCATTCCAGTAATGCATTTAAAAAGTAATTTATTGTTTCATGCCTCACAGCCTTTTTCTTTCAATCTAAATATTAAGTAAGCTGTCATGCAGACAATGCAGTGAAATATTTTTTTCTTCTACACTTTATGTTGTCTTGATTGGACTCTCATAATGACGGTTTGGCACCCAGGAAAGCACATTTAATTAAAGTTACAGTTTTTGTGCTTTTGAGCTTAGCTCCTCCCCTTTCTAGTTGGCCGAATCCCTTCCCATTGACCCCACCCATTCAGCTGTCTCCTGCAGCCCCCCTTTGATTTGAAGTCACCAGCCACCACTGGATTAATCATCTCATCTATGTGAAGCAGAAACAGCAACACTCTTGTAGAATGAAAAAAATTAAGTCCACAAATGAAGAGAAAATTGTGGAGTTGCTTGTTTTGTTTGTATAGGTTCATAAGTTCATAGGTAGGTACTAGGCTATTGGCCATAGGGCCTATATAAGCCTAGCCAAAAATGTACCCTGGCTTTCGCCACCGAAGAAAATTATTTTCCTGTGACCCTGTCAAGCAGAGCCACAGAAGTGATTCCCGGGGTGAATTTCCTTTTTCCCATCCAATCATCAAGATTTTTCCTGAGGAGTGCTAATGAGGAGCTCTATTTGACATAGATAGGTAGTCGGTTCCACAGTATGGGAAGTCTCTGGGACAGGAATCTATCCCTCCAGCAAGTTCTGTTTATTGTGGTGACAAGGTTTAGGTCCCTAGAGTGTGTAGCTCGGCGGGATTGGGACTACTTTAAGTGGAGCATGTCCAGCAGCTCTGGGTTTGACATAGCTTTGTATGTTAGGCAGAGATCGCCCCTGAGCAGGTGATATGCGACAGAATAAAGCTGGAGTTTTTTGAGACGGTCTGTGTAGGGCATCTGTTTGAGGTCAGTAATCCTCTTTGTAAGGTATTTCTGTGGCCTTTCCAGTTGTTGTAGATGTTTTGTTGAGGTAAATACCAAAAGGGGCACTGTACTCTATAATGGGTCTAATGAGTGATGAGTAGAGGGGGGCAATGACCTCTTTTTTTCTCGATGAGAAACCTTTTGTGATGTGGTGTGTCATGTAGAAGGATTTCCTGACCACTGTGGTGATGTGATTATCAAAGAAGGGACTACTGTCCACCTGTGTCCCAAGGTCTCTTATCACCCTTTCAGTGTTTAGTAGACTACCGCCTATGTGGTAGTTCATGGGTACAGAGGTTTTACCAAAGAGGATGACAATACACTTTTTGGCATTGAGCTTGAGCCCATGGCTTTGACACCAGGCATCTGTCTCAGTGAGGCCCTTTTGTAGGATGTCCACATTATTAGGAGTTTCGATTATGGCTCCTACTTTGCAGTCATCTGTGAAATTAGTTAGCCAAAGACCTTCTGTATTAGCTTGTACTTCAAAGAAGTAGATACCAAATAGGAGAGGACCTAGGACTGAACCCTGTGGTACTCCACTTGTCACTGGTCTGAAGTCAGATTTGGAGTCTGCTACTTTCACAGTGTGGGTTCTGTCCATAAGCCAGTTGGCAACCCATCTTGTGACATAGGGATTTATACCTAGTTTAGTGAGTTTATCTATAATTCCAGAGAGGGGGACAGTGTCAAAAGCCTTGGCAAGATCTAGATAGGCTGTGTGAACCACCTTACCCTCATATATGGCTTTGGTGACTGCTTCAAAGAAGTCTATCAGGTTTAGGAGACATGATCTGCCTTTTACAAAACCGAACTGTGCGGGGGCCAGAGTTTGGAGATTACCAATGTCTTTGTTTTTGAAATGACAATGCAGTTTATTTTAATACAGCATATAGCAGTCACCCATCTTGGTGAAGTTTTAGAATTAGATGAACTCCTTCTATATTGCTGGGAGTCTGAAAGCATGATTTTGTAAGAAGAATTTACTGTTTAAATTGTAACTACTGTGCTTCAATCTGGCAGGAATTGTAATCTATGAACATCAATATCATTAAGACTAATGCAGCATTTTAGAAACTGCACTACTATATGTATTAGGCATTTTGCCAAAACTACCAACACCAAGTAAAATCTCAATAAAAATGAGGTTCTAGCACTGCATTAAATATATTCTCATTGTTCAACACCAGAATAGCACAATTTCTCGTACCAAGTTATTGGGTGTCATTTTAGATGACATACTTACATATGATAAATGCATCAATGTTTCCCAAAAAATACATTGAAAATTAAGGATACTTTAAAAAGCCAGACCATATCTCACTGGCCATGGGGCAAACTACCAGCAACCAATCCTTTTATATCAGGTGTATATTATATAGTCGAAGCTTTAGGTAATCAAATACCTAAAGCTCGACACCTAAACAGTGAAAGCTGTAAACATAAAACGACAACTTCCGCAAATATTTTCTTAGGGAAAAAAATTTGCTTGGCCAGAGAAAAAAAAAACTTTCAAACCCTAATTGAGTGGGGGCTTTACCCCCTACACCCCCCCATGTGGGAGGCTGTGCCCCTCACACACTCCCTAACTAAATATACCAACTCCAAGATCACTCTACAGTGGAGAATAGGGCCAATTCCTGATAACGGCCAAGCAAATTTTTTCCCTATGAAAAAATTCGCAGAAGTGGCCATTTGATGTTTACAGCTTTCGCTGTTTAGGTGTAGCGCTTTAGGTATTCGATTACCTAAAGCTTTGGTTACCTAATATAAACCCTTTATATCGAAGTCTGCTATCAGCATCTATAATCTTTACAGGTGTTCAGACTGCAATAATGATCTAGCTTAAATAATGCTATTATACATTTGTATCCAGCCTTGCAAATGAAACCCACTACTGCATTCCACTGTGATACTGAACTAGCTAGAATTACTACACCAGATATTTTAAGCAAAACGTATAATACATATAAAATGCTATGCCACCATCAGTAATATAATAAAATGGAAAAAGCCCTTTGCTGATGCAGAAACTCAACAAAAATAAAAAAAAAACAAAACTGAAGGTACCTGTGGAAGTCAAGTTAATACTGCAACAAATATAGTAGTCACAAAATAACTAGGAATTGCTTCATCAGACAACTAAATAAAAATGCTAATTGGATTTTAAAAGAGTCCTAGTACAGATACACCAATCAAAAACATTATTCACAGAAGGACCCTCCCCCCTTTTTTTAGTCCATATTTATAAAGCATATTCAACCAAATAATGAAATAATGAAAAATATATGTGAGATGTGTGTGTAACATGTTGCATATATTAAAAACACAAAATATACAATGTATAAAAGAAACATAGTGCAGTATAAAAGAGTGCACTTAAAATAATACAACAACAGCAAGAATTGATTGTGTTGAGCGGTGAAGGGCCAGCTGAGCTATTTATGAATGAATTAATTGATCGGATTCTCAGGTATGAGAATAAACTCTTGGAAAAGAAAAAGAAAAAGTTAAAAAGGGATTTTTTGGACTTTTCTAACCGGCAGATATTTGTGTGGCCAAGAAACAGTGTAATTAAAGAAAAGCTACCTGTGAATAGGTTAGTACAATGCAAGGGCTCAACCAATAGATTTGTATTACAAGAGAGTTCTACCAATGAGGTTGTATCTGGGCAGCATTCCACCAACGTTGTTAGAGAAGGGCATTCCAGTAGTAACACTGAAGCTGGGATTCCCTTAATGAACACCTTAGAACCTTGTGTTGCCATTGCTGGTAATACTAGTGAGGCCCTAGTTAATCCACAAAATGAAGGGGCTTTTTTATCGTCTAAGAACACAGAAGTGTACACTCTATATACTCCACACCTATGGAGGTGTTTGGGGAGAACGACGCACAGGATACATCTAACACTGTTACTTCTAATCCTGTGGTTAGAAGGAAGATCATTTCAGAGCCTAAGGGTTTGGCTCAACCAAATTTTCCATTACCCTTCCCTCCAGGAAGGAAAAGATTGTTTGATCAGGACTTTCAAAAGGCAAATTTGAAGTGCAAGGAAGCACCAACCAATATGCAGCCACGCACCCTAAAAAAGATGTGGGGGTATACTCAAGGGGACTAGTATGGAACATCTCAGATTATACCCTTAGCGAAGCTGAAGTTATGCTTTTAAACAAAGGTTTGAATTTTATTCCTTCCATGGACATTAATGTTAGTGACGTATTAATATCTATATGTCTATATGTACGTAATGTAGCTTTGAAACAGCAGTTTTCTGAATGTGTATCTGTCTATGAAAACAAAATTCACAAGAAAAAAGTGCATATGTACCTGTTTTGCCTGCTAATTTAGAAGTCTTTTTGAAGGCATGTGAAAATGATGTATATGCTACAGATTTTATGTTGAAAAAAGTAATATTGTTACTAACAATTTAACAGTATTGGAAAGGCAAGCTATGAAAGACTTACAATTCAACCAGCACATAGTTATTCGTCCTGCCGATAAGGGGGGGCCTGCGGTGATTTTAAATTCAGAGTACTATTCTTTTATGATGTGTGAAATGTTAAATGATGTAAATACATATGAAAAAGTAGATTTGGGGAAGATAGTCTGTCCAGAGAAATTTTTAACACTTTATTGGAAAGCAAGAACATGGGATTGGTAGATAATACTTCATTTCAATATTTGTGGGTGGAAAAACCCTTGATTCCCCATTTACATGGCCTACCAAAAATACACAAAGACCCTCAGAAACCTAAATTTAGACCAATTGTAGCAGGTGCAGGGTGGCTAACTGAGCCTGTTTCCATTTATTTGGAACATGAACTGAGGAAAGCTCCGCTTGATTTTCCACAAGTATTAAAGGACACCGAGCATTTTCTTTGCGACTTATACAAAGTTATTCAAGAGTTAAAACCAGTTGAGCTAAAATGTTAGCAACACTTGATGTGGTCTCCCTCTTCACTAGCATACCCAATGACCAGGGGATAGCTAAGGTCAAATCCCTCTTGATTAAACAGGGAAAGTTTACAATGGAGAAGATAGACTTTGTATGCTTACTTCTTGAGGTGGTCTTAGAACATAATCTTTTCCTGTTTGAAGATACCTGCTATTGGCAGAAAGCAGGGGTAGCCATGGGCACCAGCTGCGCCAACACTTACGCTAATCTTGTAATGGTGGAGTGGGAACAAGAACATCTGGTAGATAATCCACACATTGTATTTTACAGGCGGTTTAGGTTCATAGCTTCATAGGTTCATACTAGGCTACCTGCCCTAGGGCATTTATAAGCCTAGCCAGAGTGTGTTTGGCTTTCGCCACCCATTTTAAATTAATTTTGCTATGCCCTTTTTCGAGGTTAGTATACTGTGCCTCTGTCTAACAGTGACACAGAAGTGATACCCGGGGTAAACCTACGATCTCCCATCCACTCATCAAGATTCCTCTTGAAGAGAGTCAATGAGGGACTTTGCCTAACCTGGACTGGGATTTTATTCCAGAGTGAAGGGAGCCTCTGGGTTATGAATCTGTCCCTCCAGCATGTCCTATTTATTTCAGTGCTGAGGTTTAAGTCTCTTGAGCGCGTAGCTCGATGGGATTTGGATTTTCTGAGGTGCAGCATGTCCATTAATTCTGGGTTGGACATGGCTTTATACGTCAGGCACAGATCGCCTCTGAGCAGGCAGTATGCCACTGAGTAGAGCTGGAGTTTCTTTAACCGGGAAGCATATGGCATCTGTTTGAACCCTTTGATTCTCTTGGTGAGGTACTTTTGGGGTCTTTCCAGTTGCTGCAGGTGTCTGGTAAGGTACATCCCAAAAGTGGCATTGTACTCAATTATGGGCCTGATGAGGGATGAGTAAAGAGGCATGATGACCTCCCCTGATCTAGATGTGAATCCCTTCATGATTAGGTGGGCTATATAAAATGTTTTTCTAACCACTTTGGCCACGTGGTTGTCAAATGAGAGATTGCTATCAACTTGGGTCCCCAGGTCCCTAATTACTTCTTCTGTACTTAATGGATTACCACCTATGTGGTAATTTGTGGGCACTTTGTTTTTGCCAAAGGGGATGATTATACACTTTTTAGTGTTTAGCTTGAGGCCATGTCTCTGGCACCAGTTGTCTGTTTCTATGAGGCCCTTTTGGAGGATGCTTGTGTCGGCTGGATAGTTGATTATGGCACCCAGTTTGCAGTCATCTGCTAACTTGGTCAGCCACAGTCCTTTCATGTTGGCCTGTACCTCCGAGAAATATATAACGAACAAGAGAGGTCCCAGGACTGAGCCTTGTGGGACGCCACTTGTAACTGGTTTGGAGTCTGACATGGCTCCAGCAATTCTAACCATGTGGGTCCTGTCCTTGAGCCAGTTTGCAACTCATCTAGTGACATAGGGGTTTATATTTAAGCTGGTGAGCTTATCTATAATGCCTGAGTGGGGTATTGTATCGAAGGCTTTTGCGAGGTCCAGGTAGGCTGTGTGGACCACCTTCCCCTCGTCAATGGCCTTGGTGACTGTTTCAAAGAAATCAACCAGGTTTAAGAGGCAGGATCTGCCCTTAACAAAGCCAAACTGGGTAGGATCCAGTGTCTGTAGGTCCCCAATATCTTTATTTATCAGGTCCATGATGATCCTTTCCATAGCTTTGCAGACCAAGCTAGTCAGGCTTATGGGGCGATAGTTTCCAGGATCCGTTGAGGCACCACCTTTGTGGACAGGGACCACTGTTGCTGTACGCCACTCTTTGGGTACATATCCTGTAGTAAGGCTGAGATTGAACAGTAGTTTTATGTTTGGGTTTAGTTCTTCTTGGAGTTCATGTAGGACACAGCCCGGGACACTGTCTGGTCCCATTGATGCTGTGTTTTTTGCTTTGGAGAGGGTGGCTCTTACCTGAGCATCTGAGATGTCAGGGGGCAGCACTCTGCTGGGATAGATATTTGCCCTTTTGGTGGGGAGAAGTTTGCGCTGAACCTGTCAGCTAGGATGTTGACAATGTCTGTGGGTTCGGTGTATTTTTTGTTATTTTGGACTAATTCTGAGCATATTTGGGAATTCCCACCCAGGTTCCTAACATAACTAAAGAAAGCCTTGTGATTTTCCTTAGTGTCCTGTGCAATTTTTCTCTTGAAGCTGGCCTTAGACAATTTTATGAGTGCCTGTAGTTTTTTGCTAATACTGATCAGAGATGCCTTCCCTTTTTGGGATTTTGCTCTATCATGTAGTAGCTTCCTTCTTCTATTGTATAGTTTGTTTATGGCTGGGGTCCACCAGACAGGACGTCTGCCTTTGGAGGATTGGGTCTTGGTTTTATTTGGGATTGCATGATCCATGCATTCTTTAAGGTGTTCATAGAATGCGTTTATAAAGGATTCTGCGGTCTGGGCCGTATTTTCCACAGGCCTAGGGGCTTTGAAGGATTCCACCTCGGTTTTGAGGAGTGCGAAATTTGTTTTAGAGAAGTTTTTCACTGTGGTTTTCTGGGCAGGGGGGTGGGGTCGGGATGTGAATATCTAGTGAGATTAGTTTATGGTCTGATCTTACCAGTGAGGGATACACTTCTGGTCGGGAGCACAGAGTCCCCATGTTGGTGATGATCAGGTCCAGTATGTTTTCCCCACTTGTGGGAGTGGTAACAATTTGTTCCATAGCATTTGAGTTTATAAATTCTAGGAACCTTTGGGCTAGGGTGTTGGAGCTAGAGTAATGCTCCCAGTCTATTTTTGGGTAGTTGAAGTCGCGCAATATAATGGTGTTTGGAGAGACCTTCATATTTTCCAGTGTTCTCAGGAAGGCCGAGTGGGGTTCCTGGGTTTGGGAGGGTGGTCTGTAGCAGGCTATAAACTGGAAGGCAGTTTTACCTACTGTTACAGGTTTGTAGATGATCTTTTTATTGGTTGGCTAGGTGATGAGCAAAGTCTGAACATGTTTTATAACCATATCAATAACACACAACGTTTTCTGAAATTTACTATCATCTACTCCATTATTAGTATTGATTATTTAGATGTGACTGTGTTTAAGTGTAACAACCAATGGAGTACCAAGTTACACAGGAAATCTTGTTATTGTCCGGCTTATTTGCATCGCAAAAGTATGCACGCACCTCATGTTTTTGTAAACATTATTAAGGGAAAGGCAATGAGGTTGTCCCACTTATGCTGTGAGGAGATGAACTACAATACGGAGCTGAATAGCTTAAAAGAAAGTTTCCAGAAGAGAGGATACAATGAACGAGATATTGAAAGAGCATACTTTAAGGCTCAACAGGAGAGGAAATGTAGAGCCAAACCTTTATATATAGTGATTGTGCTGGGACAGGTTTGGTGCCCATGGTTATACCCTATGCTGCCAATTTTGCATGGTATAAAAGTTTAATAGAGAAGAACTGGCATATTTTAACAGTGGATGATAAGACAAGGGAGTTAGTGGGTAATAGACCCAAGTTTGCTTTCAAAAACATGAGAAGTCTCAAACAACAACTTTGTTATCATAGGGACCAGGCCACCTTGCAGATAGATCCGTTTGGAACACGCAAGTGTGGGTCTTGTGCTCGGTGTCTTTTTATAGATCAATCTAAATTCTTTAGTCACCCAGAGACAGGATATCTTTGGGAGCTGAGGGTACGAGTGGACTGTAACACCTCCAATGTGGTGTATTTGGCCCATTGTGTGGTCTGTTTCAGTTATTATGTAGGCAAGACCAACAGGAGGCTCAGGGAATGTATACATGATCATGTATACTGCACCAGAAAAAAACTGGATTGCACTGCCTTGGCCAAACATACCATGGCCAAGGGTGATGAGCATACCTTTGCTTTTCAAGTCTTACACATACAAAGGATAGATGTTAGACAAGGGGATTTTGTCAATAAAATGGAATTTGCCGAGTCAGAATGGATATTGAGATTGGGAGCTCATAGGGGACTGGGTCTTAATGATTCCGTCCCCTTGAAACCTATACCCAAAACCCGCCCCCTTAGGTAATGCACTTAATCTTTGAGTTTACACTTCAATATGTTATACTGCACTATGTTTCTTTTAAACATTGTATATTTTGTGTTTTTAATATATGCAGCATGTTACACACATATCTCACATATATTTTTGATTATTTCATTATTTGGTTGAATATGCTTTATAAATATGTACTAAAAAATGGGGGAGGGTCTTTCTGTGAATAATGTTTTTGATTGGTGTATCTGTACTAGGACTCCTTTAAAATCCAATCAACATTTTTATTTAGTTGTCTGATGAAGCAATTCCTAGTTGTATTGTGAAAGCGCTTACCATTAAATGTGATTCTACTACACAGGACTACTATATTTGTTGCCATATTAACTTGACTTCCACAGGTACCTTCAGTTTTGGGTTTCGTTGATGAATATAATAAAAGGGTACAAATCCAAAAGGAAATTGTGATCAAATTATCAACACCTGAGATGATCCCATAATTCCAACATGTCAAACAGAAACTCCTTATACTCAGTAAGCTGACCTAAACTATGGAACACCATTTTTTTATGATCACACAAGCAAGCAATCAGAGATGGCAGTTTACATATCACACATGGTGAACACTGCTCTCCTTAAAATAGCCACATGGCTCTATAATGCTGAACTGTTGGATTATTTCTATTTGATTTCATTTTTTGTCTTCTTTGTTTTTAAGCTGTCTCTCCATTGTATAACTACTATTCATTAGTTACCCTTCACTTTTTTACTTTTATGTGATTCATATTTTGACAGCTTGTGTATCCCCATATGGCATATATTGTATGCTGATGGAAAAGTTAAAATAAATCCAGTCAGATCAGTTTTCTTGTCCATAGTAAGTGTGTGTGTGTGTGTGTGTGTGTGTGTGTGTGTGTGTGTGTGTGTGTGTGTGTGTGTGTGTGTGTGTGGTAGTAAGTTATAAAGGTATATGTAAGCAACAATGCCAGGGAATCCTTTTAGAAAGACAGTACTCTGATGGCTGATAACAATAAGGTCAGCAGACTCCGTAAACAAAAATTATTTTCTGCGGGTGTCTTTTTTTCTTCATACTGCTATGCATTTAAAAAAATGCCTTCAAAGGTCAGCACCAGTAAAACATTAAATCGTTATTAAATGTATAGACAACTTCTTTGAGCCCACATTCCATTTGCCAGCCTCATTTATGTCAATTTTGATGATATTTTTAAGTGCTGACTCCTTCCAATCTGAGTTAGACTCCTATTACCTCTACTTGAGTACAATTTCTCTGAGAAAACTATTTAACTAGATCAGATAACACATCTTGTATGTGCAATTATCCCTAAGGAAATAATTTAACTAGATGAGATAAAAAATGTATGGACAATTTATTTTACTTGTAAATTGTAACCTCTCATATTTGCTTTAAACATTCTGTATGTGAAGCTCTTCTCCCTGGCTCTCTGCAGAAAATGGGTCACTTAGCTGACCCAATCTGACTATCACAGTAAACAAACCAGATAAAATAAACTTAGATCTCTGGAGTCAGACCTAAAAATAGGCCCTTTCAGCCCTTTCATCGACAGAGTCCTGCTTACCTAGGAAAGACTAAATAAATAGGTGTGTGCGCTTGCATGCCCAGACACACACACACACACACACACACACACACACACACACACACACACACACACACACACACACACACACACACACACACACATGACCATGAATATGAAATAACATGATAATGTGATTGTTTTTGCTGTATATATTAGTAATAGTTTTAAGTTCACTGTATATTTAATTTGTGTCTCACTCCACCACAGCATGATACCTTACTGGAAGAATCAAGTTGCTGAGACAGACATGATTCCCTGCTGTTTGATGATATGCTGAGAGAGCTCTGAAAGGACAGAAAGTGGAAAGGAAAGGATACACACCAGATATTATTTGCAAGTGAAGGGATAGCAGACAAATTCATGAAGTAATACAGTCATCTTTCCTAAGTATCAAGGAGTGATAGCAAAGCCACTGTACATCTATGGTCTCTTATAGACAGATTCTAATGCATGCAGAAACCACTCAGAATTAATCAGGAAGTATTTATGCAAGGATTAATTAAGCAATAACCCATGCCTGGGTGTGGGTAATGCTGGATTTACCCACGGTTGGTGTGGTTTGGTCACAAGGGTGAAGCCTGAGTGGCCAAACAAACATAACTGTGGGTAAATCCAGCTTTGCTGACACCCAGAAGTGGGTTATTGCTATTATACAACATTATTTAAGAAAACATACTTACTTTTCTTAAATAATGGCATTGTGTAATGCCTCCTTGCTGCCCTTCCGCAACTGTCCAGTATTCTGCAGCAGTTCTGATGTACTGTGCATGTGTATGGTTACGCAGTACATCAGAGCTGTGTGTGGAAGCAAGGGAGAAAGGAAGATCTCCATTGTTTTTTAAAAGGTGTCTCGCTATGTTAAAACAGTTTAACATAGCTTTGAAAAAAGCAATGGAGATCTTCCTTTCTCTGTTGCTTTTTTTAAAGCTGTCTTGTTGTGTTCATAGATATGTACTAAGCTAACTGCCCTTGTGGGCCATTTTAAACCAAGCCAATTACCCCATGTGAGAATCAAACTCTGCACCTTGTATCTGTAAAGTAAACACCTTAACCATTATGCCAACCTCCCACCCCTTTAAAAAAAAAAAAGCAATGGAGAAAGGAAGATCTCCGTTGCTTTTTTGAAAGATATCTCGCTATGTTAAACTCATTTTACATAGCGAGATAACAGCAACGGAGCTCTTCTGTTCTCCGTTGTTGTCCAACACACACACAAAAAAAGATTTATACTAATGGAAAAAGTCCGGGCGACCGGACCTTTTTTCCATTATTATAAGTCAGATTTACAATGGGCACGCTGACCAATCAACGTGCACGTTTTGGAATATTAATGGGGGGGGGTCGTTGTATAATAGGGGTTTGACAATATAACTGACTTTCAGATTAGTACATCAAATTGTGGAGCAGGACTTCAAACCTTGCAGAAGAGAATAACTACACAGTGATGTGCTCAGTTATGTAGATCAGTGAAGCTTCAAAAGTATTTGTGAGATTCACAAAAGCAACTCTTTTGGGCATTAACAAAAAGGAAGGCCTTTGTTATGTTAGAAATACACAGTTATCTTACCACAAAGTACAGAAAAAAATGTTCAGACATATAATGTACAAGTGTTATACAGCATAGTACATTCAGAACACCATTGCCCAATGTACCACAACACTCATACGCAATGGTCATCTTACTTTTGTATTATTGATAAATCAGAAAAGTAATAGAGGGACAGGATATGTTTTCATCTCAAACAGATGTTACAAATAACTAGCAAAAAGACCATTCACAAGATAAACTATCCTTATCCCATGGCAAAAGACTTGTTCTGTAATAGTTACCAGATGTAATCTCTTACACACACAGATTGCTAACATAGCTAATGTCCAGAGTGTTTGTCAAAGGAAAGAATGCCTGTAACTCCTTCATGAAAGCACGACTTCTAATACCAAGAAGGAGCCAAAACAGCAGGATACCAGGCCAGATTGTTAAAATTGCAAATGCTCTTAATACTTGTCAAGGAGGGCTTGTAAATTCTTGATGTGTAGCTGCCCACAAGACGGGGTCTTTGATAGTGGAAAGGAGCCAAAAACAGCAGGCATCCAGTCCAAATAGCTACAGGGAAGATCACTGCATAGTAAATACTATTAGAGGGAAACAGTGCTGATAAACACTGTAGGCAGATTTACTATATTTATAAATAAAAGTAAATAAATAAACCAAATGGAACATGTAAAAAGTTTTGTCCTCTGTCTTTAGAAAGTAGGCTGACTTATGAAATCTGGTTCCCAACCAACAACAGACAAGGCAGCCTAAGGAAAGGGTGGGCCATAGCCAGGAAATACTCTAAGCTAGTACTTCCTATGATCTGCATTAAACTTTGCACTCTAGGTACTTTACTTATGAGCACATGCTCAGCCTGCCTATATGGACCAAAGCAGTTCTTCCCTTACAAGACAACAAGGTCTGTATTGATGTCATTTGCCTTTAAAGTTTAAAATGTTTAACGATTATACGGAATGTTTTGCTAGTAACTGAAACTTTATACTATTCATAGTTAAAATGCCATGAATTTTCATACATACCTCAAACTGCGGATTATTCATAGTTTTATAAATATATATAATTTTACTAGACTAATGACCCAGAGTGGCCTTTCTAAGTCTAGCTAAGTTTTCCTGAAAGAATAATGATGTTCTGTATCCAAATAGGACTTTGAATGCCAGGCATTCATAAGCTGCCTCTGTCCATAAGGGATAGGGGTGCCAGGCCCAGTGTATATTTCCTGTTCTCCCTCCACTTGTCTAGGTTGTGCATAAACTGGGTAACAGACAAACTCAGCTTTACATAGATGGCAAGCTTGTTCCATAGGAAAGGCAGCCTCTAGGACACATATCTGTCTCCCCAGCATGTTCTTGTTCTGTTTAAGTCACAGATGAAATTCGGGTCCCTAGACCTTGTATTTCTGCTACTGTTTGACTTTTAACTATGTAGGAGATTCATAAGTGGGGGGTTTGTGGATGCCTTGTAAGCCAAGCATAGATCACCCTTTAGAAATCTACAGGAGACTAAATAGAGGGAAAGAACTTTAAGGTGCTTTGCATAAGGCAGGTTTGTTACGCCTTTTATTATTTTTTAAGGAACCTTTGAGTTCACTCTAGTTGCTGCAAATGCCTGGTCAGACACATGCCAAAGGGAGCATTGTATTTTATGAGTAAAACTAAAGACAGGAATACAAACAATGCCAAAGAAAACTTGGAAGCCTGCAAGAACATCCAAAAAACAAACCACTATTTATTGTAGCATAATTTGTTGAAGTCCACTTTAAAAGTAGTACAAAACCCACTTAAAAGTTGCAACCAGGATGTTGGTGTTAACAAAGTTTTGGGATCACTGGGCTTGTGCATTAGAAGTGGTATAGGATTCCCAGTCTATAGAGGGGTACTTGAGATCCCCTATGCATATCATATTGGGTTAAATGATGAGGGACTCTAGTACATTGAGGTAGGTAGTATGGCTTTCCTGGCCCATGGAGGGGGACCTATATGTTGCAAGGGTATGGTGCAACACTTTGTTTATGGAGAGTTGCACATGTATGAGCTCCAGTGGATCATACACATTAACTAGTCTGGATGTGAGGTTGGTTTTAATATAGACTGACAATGCTCCACCTTTAGTTCCCTCCTGTGCAGTAGGTGGTCTAAAGGTATGAAAGGCATTATAACCTTGCATTGCTGGGGTACTGTCAGTAACTTTAAAGCATGTCTCCATTACTACACAGATGTCTACACTCTCCAAAGAAAGGAAGGCTTGCAGGAAGTGGAGTTTCATGTTAAGACTTCTAGCATTAAACAGTACCACCTCCAGATATTTCTTCATAGGTTCAATTAAGCTGGTAGGTTTATCAGTTTTGTATTGCCTAATAAAGGCACTATGGGGGTGGAAAAGGTCTTTGCCAATATCCGAAAGCCTAGAGGGGATAAATGCAGACCATTCCTGGTAAAGCAGCATGGTCTGTCAATCATGTCCTCCCTGGCTGTCAAATATTGTACCTCTCTGGATTGACAACAGAAGCTAAGCCAGTTGTTAAAATCAATCATTTTCTGTTGGTAACATGGCATCATACTTGGAGAAGTGCTAGACTCATAACTGCCTGAGACACATAATCGGTGAGCTCAATCATGTCTCGCTTCATATAGTCAAGGAAGGTACATCTCAGGTCATTAAAACGCACATGGACTATGACAGTCATACTGGTACCTGTGGTTCAATAACCTGAGTGTCTGTGTGACTTGATGGATCCCAGCCCTAGAAAGGTAGCTAACTGTGACTGTCTTCTTACTCAGTCTGATGAGGGGGACATTGGTGTACCTCACTACAGAATCAACAATGACCAGGAAATTTGGCTGTGTGTGGGTTTGCCTTAAAGACATTACAGCTGGTAGTCAAGATAGGAAAGAGTTAACTAAGCTCTTTCCCATCCATAGGGGCTGGGGAGCTTCTATAGCCTTCACAATGGGGAAGTGATCCAAGAATTGGTAAAGAAAAAATAAAATAAAAATGCCATAGACACACACATACACATTACATACTGCATTTGATGCAAGCTACTCTTAAGATGGCGCGGACAGTGAGAAATGACATCAGAAGCTGATTCCTATGATCTACTGTATACCTGATGCAGTTTTTAGAGAAATGGGCAAGCTAGATAATCAAAAGGCTTATCCGTCATCTGTCATAATCTCATTCCTGTTTTCCATGGATTTACTTTCTTAAGATTATCTGCAGACTAGACATTACTCACTCTAGCTGAATAGTAATTTGATTCATTTTTAACCTAGTAAGCCCATTAGGTGCAAACGTTTTTTCATGGCAACCCAGCAGAATTGTCAGTTTAAGTGACTTATGCAAGAGTTCCACAATTTGCAAGTGTGTGTGTGTGTGTGGGGGGGAGTGCAAGACTTCAGAATGATGATTTATAATAACTCAGTACATCTCCTACCTCTGTTAATTTCTACTCTGTAAATATACTAATGTACTAAAATCTAATTATGTTATTTATATTACAGGTAATAACCTAAAAAAGCACCCAATAGCTTAACTATAAATCATAATTCACTATTAACATATCAACTAATGATATAGTAATTAAAAATTCTTATATCCCAATTACCCAATTACCATGTGTGTGTGTGTGTGTGTGTGTGTGTGTGTGTATATACATTGGTGCCTGGCACGTCTCCTGCTTGCCACAGCTCCTTATGTTCCTAAGTTTGTGTCACCATACTTTCCTCTGGGGGTGGGACTACAGCATCTGTGGGCAGGTTGGGAAGGGGAGCTGGAAACTCAAAGCAGAGCTAGCAGTCATCTGCATCACATAAGGTGCCCTCCATGGCAGGGATTTTCTTTGTCCTACTCCTCCAAGCAAAGTAGCATTATACTGAGATGCTTACAGAGCAATGAGGTGCGACCTGTGAGGATATGTCTGCTCCAGACATTGAGGTAGCCCCATCTCCTTGGACATCTTGCATGCACAGCTGGGTAGACATTCTTAACAATGGCCTCCACCAGCAACCAACTAGTGATCTACCTATAGCACCATGCCCTGCACCTTTCCATGTACAGGCACTTCCACCATCCTTGTTACCCTGTCAGACATCAGGTCACATCTTAAGTTGCCTTGACATAGTTAGGCCTATATACTTCTAAAGTGATTGTCTCTAGTTATTTTTTTTCACCACTCCTTGCATTGCTTTTTTACTTCATGTTATGTACCCATAAAATTGCCATGGGCATGCCTTACTTAGGTCTGCCTCCTAATATTAGGTAAAATATTATGCTCTAATTCAAACTCTTTGGAGGATTTGCATTAGGTAAGGTAATGTGACTTGTATATTGTTTAATCTGTAATTTTTAGCTGTATTTGTCTTAGTATATATATATATATATATATATATATATATATATATATATATATAGTCAGAAAGTCATATGTCACCCGATATTTAGTCTCCATATGAAAACTATTAATACACAAGCATATGCTCATGTCTTAGTTTACAAGAATTTTTATTTTCTTACTCATACTGACTGCATTTTTAACATATCTATCTAGCTATCTATGCATGTGCATTATTTTCTTAAGTTTGTTATGGAGATTTTCATCTCTAGGTCTCCTGTGAAAATGAACCTGGCCCAGTAGGGTTAACCCAGAAAAAAACATAAATAAATAAAATAAAACATATTTCTTTCCAAAGTATTCTTTAGGCAATACTCTCTTCTGGACTTGATCTCTCATGCCTACAGCTGAATTATGCACCCCATTATCCCTTGTGGTGATGTAACTTGAAGTAACAAGGTTTGCCATGCCCTGTTTGACAACCTGTTTCTCTAAAAATGAATGCTAGTGAAATAAAGCCTGCCAGATACACAGTATACAAATGCATATTTTGATAGAAACAAGGACCACTTGACTAATCTAATCTGCTTATTTCCTTATTTGAGGAATAAGCTGCATATATTATTTAGCCAATAGCTTATTTTCCCTCCTCCATAAGAAATGCCTTATGTTTATTTTAGGCTTTACTGAATTCCCTTTGACACCATAGCCTCTTCTGGAAAATTGATCTTACATTTGTCACACTAGTTTCATAAGCTTTTCATCTTGTGCCTTTAATTTTTGCCTTTTTTCTACTTATGTAAATTTTTTTTCAATTGGCTAACCACTCTGCAGTTTCCTAACAGGTATATGAATGTCTGTCTTATGCATTCTTTCAAGACTGTATATTATAAGCTATCTTAATTTCTTCTTTATATGGCTTCTGGTTTAGCCAATGCCGCTTTTTGTCTAAATCTGGTCCACATATACCCTTGCAAAGAATACGTGTCATGGAAGCAATGACATTCTAACATCTGCTGTATACAGATACGTATTTTTCACTACTTATCTCCTCCCACACTTCTTTTTAGAGCTCTCATCCTTACTAACCTCCAGGCATCACAAAAAACAAAGCTTGAACCTTACATTCCCCTGAAAGTACACAGCTTCTCTAAAGGACAGAAAAGATATTATGATTTATTCACCTCACTCCTTCACAGCAGCATAACCCTGAAAGAAGCGAACATTTGTGTAGTCACAGAAACCTGGTTCAAAGCTGGGGCAAGCATCCCAACCAGACCAGGTTACTCATCCTATCATACATTCAGACCCCAAACCATGGGCAGCAAAGCAAAAGGAGGTGGAGTTGCAATATATATATATATATATATATATATATATATATATATATATATATATATATATATATATATATATATATATATATATATATATATATATATATATATATATATCAAAGACATAGACACCTCCAGGCAGGTACAGTTAACCATTGACAAGACCCCTATTCAAATCATAGCTAGCTACAGACCCACAACTTTGACTGAAGATGCCCACTCCACCTATCTGGACCTCTTTGAATCTATCGAAATTCAACCCTTTACCCTGATCCTGGGCAACTTTAACTACCCAACCACAGATTGGAAGAACTACTTATGCCAAAACACAAATGCCCAGAGACTTCTTGATTTCTTCAATGCAAATGCCTTGGACCAGATGGTCAGCACCCCCACAAGAAGTGAAAATATCTTTGACTTGGTATTAACCAACATGATTAACCACTGCAGCATCCCTACAGTGTCATCCTCTCTGGTAAGATCTGACCACAAAGCGGTCACTTTCAAAGTCACCATCTTCCCTGACCATCCCCCCAGCTAGGGTCAAACAAAAAAACTTTTCCAAAGCTGATTACAGTCTCCTGAAGGAAGGTATAAACAGCTTTACAGCCCCCTCCCCCTCCATAGGAACTGGCACATATGTCCAAACCTACACAAGCATATATATGTAGCTGCATGGAATCAGGAATACCTGACAGGGCAAAATCATCCTCCTCAAGAAAGAGTAAACCTGTCTGGTGAGCATCTGCAATAAATAAACAGTATAATAAAAGGAAAAAGTTGCTGTTCAGGACCAGGAAGGAGCAGGTGTCTAATTGGAAGCAATCTCTCCTTAGCCTGAACAAGCAAATAAAAGCACTAGTAAAATCCTCCAAAGCAAACTTCAAGTCCAAACTGGCCACATCTACTAAAGACAATCATAAGGTCTTCTTCACATATGCCCGCAATCTCAAAAAAGCACTCAGATCTGCTCAGAACTAGTAATCAAGAACACCACATACACAAACACCATAGATATAGCCAACCTGCTGACAGATAAGTTCAGTGAAAACGTCACCCCTCTGTCCCCCAATTGGTAAATCAGGACATCCCCAGCACCTGTCCCCCTCCCCTTATCTCATGGGAACAAGTCATCAATGTCCTCTCAAGGGCAAAAAATACAACCTCCATGTGACCCGATAACATCCCAGGCTGCATCCTACATGAACTCAGGCAGGAACATGCAGTACCATAGGGCACCCCATTCAACCAAAGTTTGTGTACTGGCTACATCCCAGATGAGATGAGGATACCCACTGACATCCCTTTGCACAAAGGTGGAGCATGCACTGATTCAGGAAATTATAGACCCATCAGCCTAACTAGCCTGATTTGCAAGGCCATGAAGCGGATTATCATGGAACTCATTAACAAGGACATTGGCTACCTCCAAACACTCGATCCCACACAGTTTGGTTTAATCAAGGGGAGGCCATGTCTGCTAAACTTGGTCAACTTCTTTGAGACAGTCACCAAAGCCATGGACAAAGGAAAGACAGTGCACACCACTTACCTTGACCTGGCCAAAGCCTTTGATACTATTCCCCACTTGGGTATAATAGATAAACTCTCTGAACTAGGCATCAATCCCTATGTTATCAAATGGGTAGCAAACTGGCTCACTGAACAGAACCCACCTAGTCAATATAGGGGAAGACACCTCATGCAGTAGACCTGTAACAAGCTGTATACTCCATGGATTGGTCTTGGGGCCTCTGTTGTTTGGCATATACTTTTCTGAAGTGGCTGACCGAGTTTGCAGATGACTGCAAGCTGGGTGCTGTCATCAATTCACCTAGTGATGTGGGCATCCAACAAGAGGGTCTCACCCAAACAAATGACTGATGCCAGAAACATGGCCTCAAACTAAATGCCAAAAATACATCATCGTCACCTTTGGGGCGAGTGATGTCCCCACAAATTATCACATTAATAACAAGGTCTTAAGCATGCAATCAGTTATGATGGACTTGGGCACCCAGGTTGATAGGAAACTGACTTTTGACCACCATATTGCCTCCATTGTGCAGAAAGCTTTCTACATTGCCCACCTTATTAGAAGGGTATCTCTTCCAGGGACAAGGTGGTCATAACATCCCCATATTCTTCCCTTATAAGACCCATTATTGAGTACAATGCCCCTTTCGGCATGTACCTCACAAAGCACATGCAGCAGCAGGAGATACCACAGAGCTTCCTCACCAGGAGACTCCAAGGCCGCAACATCTACCCTACACGGACAGGCTAAAGGCCCTGTCCCTCGACTCAGTCTCATACAGACTCCTAAGAGCTGACCTCTGTCTGGCATACAAAGCAATCTTAGACCCGCCTTGATGGGACTGCTGCATATCCGCAAGTCAGGCTCCACTCGAGTGACCCGCACGCGCAACCTCAGCATGGTCAGTGACATCAATAGGACTTGTTGGTGGGACAAATTTGTGTCCCACAGACTCCTACTTCTGTGGAATAGACTCCCTCTCCACGTCAAGCAGAGTACCTCATTAACCCTTTTTAAGCACAACCTGGATAACTGGATAGGGAACAGAAAATACACCCCTAGGATTCCACCTGTGTCACTGCTGAACAGGGGCATCATGTGTTGACTTGTCAAAACATGGGCTAAATTCTTGGCTAGGCTTGTAAGGGCCTCAGGGCCAATGTAACTTCCTATGATCCTATGAACAAAGTTATAGTGAAGTTGCTAAATTTGCAAAAATACCACTTTCAGAAACCACCACTGTATAGCACTAAAAAGCCTAAATTGATTAGAACTACCCCATCAACTGATGTATACATAGCTTGATACCACCTGTAAAATTATCCAGCATCCATCTGCTTGTCCAGCACTAATAACATTCTACACAACTATGCTTCTAGTCAGTCATTCGAATCCAATGAACAAAATCTCCTGTCACAGACCTATCAAATGTGCTGGGCATTCTCGATACTCATACTATGTTGCTATGGCCTGGAACACCTTACCTGTATCCATCATGACAGTACCCACCCTCTCACTCTTCAAAACCATTCTGAAAGACTTCCTAGCCAAACATTGTCTCTTTTCTTGGTCAACACCAGTATAAACTATCCCCCGGATTCAGCAAGCCCTGCACAGCATTCATGACTAGTGCAGGAGCTCCAGCAGGCAATATGTCTGCTGTGCGATCCAGGAATATGCTGTAGGGACGTGCATGAGCGCTTCTGCACTAGCCCTGCATGGACTCAGCTCCTGTATGCAAATTACTCCATTTGCAGGTGAGCAAATAATAAGCAGAATGGAGCCCTGTGGCTTGGGTTTGCCCTTAATAACCGAGTACATTTCTGCAAACTACAAAACGGAGCCATGACAGCTCCAAATAAAGGGTGAATATTATGTAGAAAGCATGAAAAACAGTTGCAAAAATAAACAAAAAATAACTTTTTTTAGCCGATCTCAGCTATTTAAGCATAGGGCAGCGGTGCATAAATGGGATTGGGCAAAAAATAAAATAAAAACCATAAAATAAGCATTCTAACCAAAATCCCTATTTTGCCATTATACTCAATGGCAGGCAGAAGACAACATGGCCAGTGAATAGTGGTTGCTAAGGGGGGAGGCTCAGTGTAGGATCTGTAACTATGCATCAGCAGGCAATCCTAAGCAAATGATGGGAATGATACTGAATCCTGGATTTCCCCTGCATGCTAGTCAGCACCCAACAGTGTAAGAGCAGGAATAGCTTGGTGCAAGCCTAAGAGTTAGCTGACATCATAGAGGGGTGTGTCAGGCATACTGTAAGCAGGCTGGAGCCTGTGGCTTGGGTTTGTCCTTAGCTTAGCAGAGCTAAGCAAGGGGGTGTGTCTGAGACTGCCTAGCACTCTTTACATTGCCTAAATGGGTGTGTGTGCTGCACACCGGGTTTTAAAGGTAAAAAAGTAAACCAGGAAATAGCAGCTCTGTACACATATGAGCACTGTGTTTGCACGGCACTCCCCCGGGCTTAAACAGGAAGACAATGGGAAGGGAAAACAGCAGTAGAAAGGTAATCTAGGAGAACTAGCATAGCTGTCAGGTGAAATGTATCAGAATCAGCCAATTACACAGGCAGCAGACCAGCCCAGCCCAGAACACTACTATAAACTATGCAAACACCTTTCCCTCTGGTTTTTCCCACATACTCTACACCACTGGTGTATACAAGTGGGGAACTTTTAACAAACAAAAACAAAAAAATGATAGGGGCTGCAGCAGCTATCAGACACCAACATCTGGAAGAGGCTGAGGGTGGAGAGGATGAGAATGCTGTCGACCAACCCACAGTGAGGAGATGGAGAAGGGTGTAGAGACCCAGGGTAACCTACCAGTGGCTACATGAGCTGGAAATAGTGGAGAGCTATAGGGTGGACAGTGACATCCTACAACCAATTGTTGAGCTGTGCCGGCCATGCCTGACACACAGAACTAACAGTGGGGAACCCATCCCAGTGGATACCAAGGTATGTGTAGGCCTAGGAATACTAGCCACAGGTACCTGCCAAAGGCCAACTGGGGATATCATGGGAATCTCACAGGCATCAGCATCAAGGGTTTTCCACCATTTCTTGGATGCCATATCAGCACATGCCAGTGAGCACATATATTTCCACAACACCCGTGAGGTGTTGGCCAGCAATATGCATCTCTTCCACCAAATAGCAGAATACCCTGAGGTAGTGCGTGTTATACACTACATGCACATATGCACCAAAGCACCACCCGGTGAGTGGGGTAGGATCTGCATCAATCGCAAGGGCTTCCCCTCCATCAACTGCCAGGTCATGTGCGATGCCCAGGGCATTATAATGAATGTGTGTGCTGGGTGCACTGGAAGCTATCATGGTTCCCACATCTGGCATCTGATGCAGCTGTACCAGAGATTTGCCAATGGGGACATCCCTTACAGTCACCTAGTAGGGGATGCTGGTTATGAACTGGAGCCGTGGCTGATGACACCCATCAGAAATGCACACACACCCGAACAAGAACTCCATAATGAGGCACACGCACAGACCAGAATCATAATAGAGCATGTGTTTGGGATACTCAAGTCATGGTTCTGGTGCCTGGACACATCTGGTGGAGCCTTGCAGTACTCACCAGCTACATGTACCCAAATTGTCATTGTTTGTGCCATGCTACACGATATGATCCTGTGGAAACAGCTGCAGCAGGAACAGCATGGGGCAGGGCCACACAGCCCCCACCAATGCCAAGGCCTGCACAGGCACAGAGTGACTTGGAGGAGGAACAATCTGAGCCTGCCCCAGTAAGCAGATGGAAGCATGTCCAGTATGCTTTGGCCTTGGCAAAGAGGCAAAGCATATCACATACACTAACGCAGGAGGGATCCATGGAATGACACCTCTCTCTGACTTGCACATACAGTAAAAAGAATGTCAAACATGACACTACTTGTGCTCAACCATGTATAGGGAGTGTACTATGTGCATCCAACATAGACAGCCCTCCAGCACCATCCTCAATACTGGCACAACCACAAGGTAAGTCACTCTCCTTACCAATTGTCAAATGGAGTAGTATGTGTTGTTACTTGTATCTATGGTATGCATGTGAGCATGCAAGGGAATTGGGTGGCTGAATGGGATGCCAACAGATAGTAGACACCTATAGTGGCAGCATGAGATCTGTAAAAAATACTGGTATCACCACTGTAGCCAGTACTACACATGGTGACAAAACCCACTGCAGGAAATGTGCTGGGGTACATATGTGTCCATATGACAGACACATGCCAGTCAGGGAGGTTCACATATCCAACAACAGTCTCAGCCAGCAGGACAGGTGTAGACAAACACAAACAAAGGCTGTGCTAAGGCCTCCGAATGATGGCTATGGGTTACCCCCCAGGCTTACACAGACAGACTACATCAGGTCTGGCAGTGGGATGTTAGATCTGATGGATAATAAATCAAAAACTGGTACGTAGGTCAATCAAACCTAAGACATGTAGTACACTGATATGCCTCTAGTCAGCATGATAGATTAGAATACAGAATGAAATGGAGTACCTGACATACCAGTACAGTCATAGCAAATGTGTACAAGTATCAGGTGTGCACCCCCCATCCCATGTAGAAATGTAGTAACAGTCAGGTGTGCCCCCCCAGTCCTATGTAGAAATGTAGAAACAGTCAGGTGTGCCCCCCCATTTCTATGTAGAAATGTAGAAACAGTCAGGTGTGCCCCCCCAATCCTATGTAGAAATGTAGTAACAGTCAGATGTGGCCCCCCAATCCTAAGTAGAAATGTAGTAACAGTCAGATGTGCCCTCCCAATCCTATGTAGAAATGTAGAAACAGTCAGGTGTGCCCCCCCCATTTCTATGTAGAAATGTAGAAAGTCAGGTGTGCCCTCCCAATTCTATGTAGAAATGTAGTAACAGTCAGATGTACCCCCCCCCCAGTCATATGTAGAAACAGTCAGGTGTGCCCCCCCAATCCTATGTATAAATGTAGTAACAGTCAGATGTGCCCCCCAATCCTATGTAGCAATGTAGTAACAGTCAGGTGTGCCCCCCCAATCCTGTGTAGAGATGTAGAACCAGTCAGGTGTGCCCCCCAATCCTAAGTAGAAATGTAGTAACAGTCAGATGTGCCCTCCCAATCCTATGTAGAAATGTAGTAACAGTCAGGTGTGCCCCCCCAATCCTAAGTAGAAATATAGTAACAGTCAGGTGTTGCCACAAATCCTATTTAGAAATGTAGTAACAGTCTGGTGTGCCCCCCCCCAATCTGATGTACACACGTTGTAACAGTCAGATGTGCCCCCCCAATTCTATGTAGAAATGTAGTAACAGTCAGGTGTGCCCCCTCCAATCCGATGTAGACATGTAGTTACATGTATGTGTAGGTATAATACCAGTGGAGCACAGATGACCTGAGGTGGCCAAGGTAGCAGGATAGATTGTAGCATTTGTACAATATGCAGGTATGCGTGTGTTAGGTTGGTGTGTTTCATATTGTATGACAGTGGTCAGTATGTATGCATGATGAGGTTTGACCTGGTGGCCATTGCCCACTACTGCTGATGACAGGGCCAAGTCCTCAAAACTGCAGTGCCAAAGACAATTCTCTCCAGTATAATACATGCTAGCAGTAAGCCATTGTAAATGTATGGTGGTAATATGTCTCACCATCTGAAAGATGGACATGGCATGACTGTTGGGCTAGATATACAAGCGGTACACAGGGAAAAGTACCCCAGACATACAGTATATAATGTGTAACTGTAAAATTGACACAGCCTTAGAATTGTACGTACAGGTATGCATCACATTATCTGGGCTTGTAGTAGGGAATACTGATGTTGTCTGGCCGAACACTTGCAGATCACAAAAGTGAGAGGACTGATGTACTGGGAAATGGCTGGGGTCCCCTGCACAAGCCAGCATAACTGGAATGTCCCATGCATATCTGTGAGTCAGATTGCAAGTAGTGTCCATAGCACACATACACCCAGCTCACCCAAACATCACCCACAGGTACCTCTCTGGTCATATCCCTGCTGTTGGGAAAGGCTACAATATGACCCCCACCTGAGTATGGCAATAGTGAAAGAATGCAGCATGCAGTGCAGGTGTCCCATGCAGGTGTGTCCCTAGCTGTAAGTAGCACCCTGCCAGCATCCATACCACCTGATCAATACTGATAGAAAGTATTGGCATGAACACCTAGCACACCTACCCTGTCACCCCAGGGGAATATACTGTATGGCAGTCTGGGACTGTAGGACTGACAGAATGCAATGGGCTGCTACAGTTGGCATGCATCACCACCAAATGACCCTACAGGCCTCCGCCAAATGCCTGCATCTCACCTGTACTGCCAATGTATGTTATATCATGGACACCCAAATAACAACATAACACACTCCACATAAGCCATATGCAAGGCCATGAGGACAAACCACAATAACATGTCCACCATGTCCCATTGCATGAACTGTGGACCAACACCAAAACACAGCTGTAATGAGGTGATAACTATAGGGAAAGTATCAGAGAATGTATGCATAATGTATGTAAGAGGATAGAATAATAGAGGGGGGTGGGAGCATGGGCAGCATGGAATGTGCAAGGTCCAACACACAGCCATGTGCACATACTCTCCCTGGCTGCAAACACAAAACTGGGCGGTACAAACCTGCCCATACACCACAATAGGGGTAATGTCCTGACTTATGACCCCTGCCTCTGGGTAACCTGTGTGAATCTGTACAGCTGTGAGGTATTGCTACAGCAAGATAAGGCCATACTGTCATGTTGATGAATGTACAAGTATGGGTCCTCTGCCAGTACTGTAGCAAGGTGTTGAACTGGATACACAGACCCAACAGCAAGTGTCTGCAGCTCCCCCTCCAGAATTGCATAACTTTCCATGAATATGTAGGCGTTTGACCACAATACTGTACACAGCTGCATTCATCATGTGTTCACCAGGACATCACTGTGAGAAAAAATGTCCACCTGACAGTATTTGAGGACATAAAACATCACAGTGTATAACAGTACACATGTTTGAATATCTCTGCTAACACCAGTATCATGTAGCAGAAGCAGCACAGACACAATCACCTACAGTACACACTATCCCTTGAACAGTTTGAACCCATATTGCCAACTGATCTACAGATATCCTGCAGAAACAGTTTGCTATCTGTAGGCGTAGAACACAAAGGTCTGCACTGGCGTACAAACTACCTGGAATGGATCCACACATTCAATACAGAACAGCATATGGATCATGGTCACACACTTCGAGAAATGAAGGCAATGTCAGAAAACAACATACTAAAAGGTCATACTGGGAAAGCTCACACACTTAAACAAATGAAGCCCATGTCTGCCAACAACAGTGGACCATACATATCTGACAGTTGCAGATGCTAGTGCATACACTCCTCAGTATGCACCAGTCATGCTTTTCACACACATTGGATAGGAATACACACACATATATCCAAGGACAGCACACTACAATATGTCAAAAGCGCACATACATAAATGTGTGGAAGAGATTGACAGTGACAAAGAGCTTTCCATCATGAGGCCTGTCCCACCCAGCACACAGCCAAATGGCTACTACCACATGATGTGTAAATGTGACTCACTGTAGAAATTAGCCACTGGTATCCCTCAGCATTACAGACTCTGTGATGCAAGTGCTAGCTGTGCAACATGACGGTACAAGGCAGTAGTCATCTAGCAGTTCTCTACATGTACCTGGGGAATATAAACCTGCGTGTGCCTGAGTGTGGTGTGTCTACTTCTAGATGAATGGGTTATGGCCCATGCACACACACTGCCCTCCCCATAGCCCTACTATGACAAGCCTGCTGATGTCATTCACTTTGGAATACACCTTTGGGAAAGGAGTAGCCCAGTAATCTCTGTGGCACATCCTATAACTGCGTAATGCTGTAGTGTGATAAACTAGTTAGGTAGGAGTTCTAATCCCAGACATGGCAACTGTGTGTGTGTGTCTCTGTCTGTGTAGGTAGCAATGCTCTTTAGGCTATTTACACTCACTACAATTCAGATGCCCTACTTTAGCAAGGCTGCTGATGTCATTCACTTTGAAATACACCTCTGGGAAAGGCGTACCCCAGTAATCTCTGTGGCGTGTCCTATAACTGTGTAATACTGTAGTGTGACAAACTTCTTAGGTAGGAGTTCTAATCCCAGACATGGCAACTGTGTGTGTGTGTGTGTGTGTGTGTGTGTGTGTGTGTGTGTGTGTGTGTGTGTGTGTGTGTGTGTGTGTGTCTCTGTCTGTGTAGGGAGCAATGCTTTTTAGGCTAGTCACACTCACTACAATTCAAATGCCCTACTTTGGCAATCTGCTGATGTCATTCACTTTGAAATACACCTTTTGGAAAGGAATAGCCCAGCAATCGCTGTGGTGCTTCCTATAACAGCGAAATACTGTAGTGTGATATAGTAGCTTGATAGGAGAGCCATTCCAGACATGGTAAGTGTGGATGTTTGTGTGTGTGATTCTTTTTCTGTGTAGCGTGCAATGCTTTTGAGGCCATTCAAAGTCACTACAACCTCCATTGACCTTCTTTGGCAAGCTTGCTGATGGCATTCACTTTGAAATACACCTTTGGGAAAGTAGTAGCCCTGTAATCTCCGTGGTGCATCCTAAAACAGTGTAATGGTGTAGTGTGATATAGTACTTTGGTAGGGGTTTTGATCTCACACATCACAAGTGTAGATGTGTGTGTGTTTCTTTGTCTGTGCAGGGAGCAATGGTTTTTAGGCTAGTCACACCCACTACAATTCAAATGGCCTACTTTGGTAAGTCTGCTGATATCATTCACTGTGAAATACACCTTTGGGAAAGGTGTAGCCTAGTAATCTTTGTGGTGCGTCCTATAACAGCATAATGCTATAGCGTGATATAATACTTTGATAGGGGTTCTATTCCCACACATAGCAAGTGTGGATATTTGTGTGTGTGTTTCTTTGTCTATGTAGAGTGCAATGCTTTTTAGGCCATTCACAGTCACTACAACCTCCACTGACTTTCTTTGGCAATCCTGTTGATGTCATTCCTAGTGAAATACACCTTTTGGGAAGGAGTACACCATTAATCTCTGTGGCATGTCCTATAACTTTGTAATGCTGTAGTGTAATAAACTAGTTAGGTAGGAGTTCTAATCCCAGATATGGCAAGTGTGTGTGTCTGTGCTTGTCATTTGTATCCTGTGTGGAGGTGGCTGTGAGTGTGTAACAATTGGACTCATTGTGAAGCAGGTTTTACAAATTTCTTATATGGTGGCCCTATTATATGTCACAATGTCCACCTCACAAGGATAACAGATGGGAAATAGCTGAGAGGCTGGGGTGCCAATACATATCCCTACATGTGACATCAAGGCATGGTGAACAAAGTGATCAACCCTTGTATTACTCAGAGAACACTCTCAACACATGTCTCATACACAAACACACTTGCCTAGTCAACAACTGCTATGCTGGTAGTACCCTGCATATTGTCTGCATATAGTAACTATGGTGTGATTGCAGTGGACTACAGAGGGCATGACTCCCTGTCCATCAGTACAATAGGCACGTACATGCAGACAGTGCGCCTTCACTATGTTCAGCACTGGACGCCTGCAACACCTGTGGTGCCATCAAGTGTGACCCACAAAGGACATACCATGCCTTAAACACATGCCCTGTATAGACAGATGCCACTGACACCAGGGAATACCTGTATCATGCTATCAATGTAGGTGCAGGGTCAACCTGCTGTCCATTACCAGTCCCCGCCACATGAGGCCAGGACTGGCACATCTGATGATAATCTGTGTACACAACATGGGCCAGACACCTCAGGTACAGTTCCATATGTCACTGTGCATGCATGTGGGACATGTGCACATTGAAGACAGAATCCATATCATGGACTAAAGAACACATACAAGGCAAGCATTGCACAGCAATGGCCACACCTAATAGTTACCCAGGTGACTGGATGGTGAATACAATACCCACCTGTGTGGACCAATCCAGACACTACACCCCTGAGCCACACTGCAGACCATTGTCATGTGTTTTGATGCCAAGTTATACCCTTCAACTAGCCTTGTATAGCCTTTTGGCACAGTCAACCACTACACACCTGTGTAGCAATGCATGCATGCATGTCAGTACTGGCACCCTATGTCTCTGTCTGTGGTGTATGATGCTTTTGACCACATTCACACTCACTAAAACACCCACTGGCATACTGAAGCATGCTGTCTGATGTCAGACACCATCACATACCCTTTGCCCATATAACCTTTGGATAACCCCTGTGGTGCACGTGATACCTGCACATTACTGTATTGTAGTAAACTAACTAGTTAGAAAGTGTATTCCTGACCCAGCCAAGTGTGTCAATGTGTGTGAGTCCTAAGTGAGTGTGGCTGTGTTGACATTGACACCTGTTCATGTGGGCAAGCACGTGTACTACACCTATCGTATTGCTACCATATCACTGTTGCAGATGTCACTCACCATCACATATATGTTTGGACAGCTCCTCAGCATGTAAGCTATGTGGCACATGCAATAACTGCATAGACATGTGATAGCAATACATAGTCAGTTAGGGGTTTGAAACTCTGTACTGGTAGGTCTGTGACACAAACATGCTGAGATTTTAATCTCCCACACCCTCCCTGACTTACTTTGTCTCTGTCTCTCTCACTCCCTCTCTGGTGGATGTGGAGAACTACACCTGCTTTGCTTAGGCAGCAGATTGTGTTTTGTAAGTGATGCTCATGATCAGCTGATGGCCTCTGCATGAATTGCAGCCCTCCTCTAGCGGATTGCATGTGGCTCAGCTGTGGTAACATTCCCATAGCCAATTGCATGGAAACATACTCCAATATCAAAGAACCTCATGTTGGTGTTGTGCCTTTTCATTCACTGTGAGCAGGACCTAGAACTGGTGTTTGGCAAACAGCATTGCAGATGGATTTGGGATTTACCTCTAACAACATACACTATGGAAACAGGCCAACACAGAGGAGGGGGATGTGCCTGACATGACTACAGAATGTAAGTGTTGCTATTCTGCATTTGGAGTAATGTCGGTTTAACAAGTGTGTGTGGATATGGCTGGTCTACATGTTTTAATACCTGTCATGACAGTGCTATATTTATGAGGAAACCCCCATCTGTAGGGTCATCTGCAGACTGGGCAGTATGTGCAGCCTTTTGTTTCTTGTGTTACTCACAGAACACCTATCTGAGAACTGCAGAAGCATAGTGTGAGGATTGCAGTCAATATGTGGTGACAGCCATGAGAGTTACTGACTTCATATCCCTCATAAGACATATGTCACAACAAACCCTGATACGACAGTAAATGTATGAGGTTATCAGAGCAACATGCCAATATTGGGGCAATGTTCATTGCTCCAGACACAGGTCTGTCGACCTTTGTACATATGTCCTGCAGTAAGAGGTGCGTATGTCCTGTACACGATTATTTATTGACATCATACCTGATAACAAGCCAGTCAGATATCAGACTGCTAGATATGTTATGTATAGTAGGGGTTGTTTCTGAGGACATAGCTTGGCCATTCTGTGGTTGTGTGTACAGTATGGGGTTTGTGTACCTAGGGTGATTGTCAACATTATGTGTATTGCACAGATGTACCTTGGACTGTGCACAGACTGTGGTAGATGCCATTGCTGTCGGTCCTGTTCTATCTGATGTGACATGCTGCTTCAGTGACTGGTACCCTATTAGCTCACAGGTCTGTAGGGCCAGACACACACATGTCCCATACCACAGAAAGCCATCAGACCACACAGTACCATGACCCAGTGTATGTAGGGTCAGTATGTGAGTGGCACATATGAGGATGGTGTTTATCAGACAGTCCATATAGTGTCATATTAAGAGTGTGTACCATATATGGCTATGTTTACATTGGTTGTCGGTATGCACTTTCACACAGGTGTCTGTTACTCTGTGCTGTGACATGTGTGTAGAGCCCACTATAATCACAGTTACATGTGTAGTCTCCCATACATAATGTAGTCCAATGTCGTGGCAGTCTGCCTGTAGTTTGAGCAGTGCTTTTTGTGATGCCTAGCAGCCTAGTGTAATTACCCAGTTTGCTGGTATGTCCAGCTATTTGCAAGACATACTGCTGCCAGGCCACCATAACTGTTGTGCATTTCTGACAAAGCAGTGGGATTCTGTACAGAGGTATGTCACTAACTACTGGGTAGTATGTGGCCATGTGTCCCCTGCACCGCCGGGTATTATGTGTCAGTGCAGACTGGCATGTGTGCATGCATAAACTGTGTGGGCATATGTAGTCCAGTATTTACGTAATATACCCATGTACATGGCTATTAACATCCACATTGGGAGGCGTGGTCTACATGTCTCGCATGAAGGGGATATTTGCACACCTCTGGACTGAACACAGAGTGCCAGACTATCCACATATATTGGTCGTATCTCTGCTGTAGTCCACAGGATCATTACTGTGCTAGCAGTTGTACTGTACTATGATGTCCTTAGGATGTCTATCAGTAGTCAATGGTGCACATGTTAAAAGCAGATGTGACCTCCCACACACACAAACATGTCTGTTAAGACAACCCCTATTACAGTAGCAACAGTCTACATATATACCTGCAATACATACCTGACATCCCTTTGCACTAAGAGGTTGGGATTATCGAGGCTGAGGTAGGACTCCACTCCATGTTCTGCACATATAAACAAAGACATTGGCAACCTTCAAACACTGGACCCCACCCAGTTTGGGTTTGTGACGGGCCGATCTTGTCTCCTGAACCTGATTGACTTCTTTGAATCAGTCTCCAGAGCCATGGACAAGGGTAAGGTGGTCCACACAGCCTATCTAGACCTTGCCAAGGCCTTTGACACCATCCCCCACTCTAAAATCATAGATAAACTTACTAAGTTGGGTATTAATCCCTATGTCACCCAATGGGTTGCTAAATGGCTTACTGATAGAACCCACACTGTAAAAGTAGCCAACTCCAAATCCAGCTCCAGACAAGTGACAAGTGGAGTACCTCAGGGTTCAGTCCTGGGGCCGCTCTTGTTTGGCATCTACTTCTCTGAAGTACAGGCCAACACTAAGGGACTCTGGCTAACAAAGTTTGCAGATGACTGCAAACTGGGAGCCATTATTGAATCCCCAAATGATGTGGATACTCTACAAAGGGCCTTACAGAAACAGATGCTTGGTGCCAGAGCCATGGGCTCAAGCTCAATGCCAAGAAATGTATTGTTATCCCCTTTGGGAGAAAACATGTATCCATGAATTACCATATAGGTGGCAGTACACTAAACACAGAAAGTGTGATAAGAGACTTAGGGACACAGGTGGACAGTGGTCTCACCTTCGATAACCACATCGCCACAACAGTCAGGAAATCCTTCTATGTGGCACACCTCATCACGAAGGGCTTTTCATCCAGAAAAAAGGAGGTCATTGTCCCACTGTACTCATCCCTCATTAGACCCATTATAGAATACAACGCCCCATTTGGTATGTACCTGTCAAGACATCTGCAACAACTGGAAAGGCCACAGAAATACCTCACTAAAAGAATCACAGGCCTAAAGCAGATGCCCTACGCTGACCGCCTTAAAAAACTCCAGCTATACTCTGTCGCATATCGTCTACTCAGAGGCGATCTCTGCTTAACATACAAGGCCATGTCAAACCCAGAGCTGTTGGACATGCTACACTTAAAGAAATCCCAATCCCTCAGAGCTACACGCTCCAGGGATCTAAACCTTGTCATCACAATAAATAAAACATGCTGGAGGGATAGGTTCCTGACCCAGAGACTCCCCAGACTCTGGAATAGATTGCCCATACATGTCAAGCAGAGTGCCTCTTTGGACCTCTTTAAGAGGAACCTTGACGATTGGATGGGAGAAAGGAAATTCACCCCAGGGATCACGTCAGTCGCCCTGCTAGACAGGGGTCCAGGAAAGTAAATATTGTGGGAAGAAATAGCCAGGGAATTGTCATGGCTAGGCTTGTATAGGCCCTAGGGTTGATAGCCTAGTACCAACCTATGAACCTATGAACCTATATATGTATATATATTTATCCATATAGCTATATAGATATATATACGTATACATATCGACATACATAGATGGCTATATATATATATATATATATATATATATATATATATATATATATGTGTGTATATATATATATATATATATATATATATATATCGATATATATATAAACACTCAAATATATACATATACACAGCAGTATATGTCTACACATATACAGCTATAGATACATATGCACATATACTTATGGATATCTACATATATATCAACAGTAATAGGTATATCAGAATAGATATGTATGCACATATAGTTATAGATATCTACATATATATCTACATAAATAGGCATATCTGTACACGTAGGATGTGCATACATATAAAGCTATACACACACACACACACACACACACACACACATACATATATATATATATATATATATATATATATATATATATACAAAAAGATCTACACATGGCCATATATATATATATATATATATATGATGCACTATACAGATGTGTATACAGACATATGTATGAATATACATGTGTATGTATATGTAGACATATATCAACATATGTATATATATATATATATATATATCCATATTCCTGTCATGTAAACATCACGGTTGTGTATACCTTTCCAGATGTATCTCACCGTATGTATCTGGTATGTGTACATTATGATAAAAGAACATATGTGATGCAACAGTCATATTAATAACAAGCACTACACAACTGTGGAAGTAAAGGCAATTGTTTATTACTAGTCAATATGTGTATTGACAGATATATTGGAAAAACAACAGCTGTCTTTACAGTGGTCATGGTGTAGTGGTTAAGTGGTGTGACGACACTGTACAGGGTCCTGGGTTCAAGACCTGCAAATACTGTTCATTCTGTTGCTGCGTAGAACAGGGGCTGTCGGATACAGAGTGGTTAAGGCAGTTTTGAGCCACTTTCTGTGCAGGCTTCGCTTACCAGTGTGCAAATCAGCTTAGCTGTTATATTGGAGCAATGTTAATACCTGCTAAGCATGGCTTAGCCCTGGTAACCAATTCTCACCGCCCAGTCCATTAACATACCAGGGTAATGACATCTGTAATAAGTGTATGTAATGCCATGCACAATACATGCGCCTATGTGCTGTCATTCCAGTAGCAAGGGGTGTGAGTGTCATGTCTGGGACACACAAGTATATGAGGCCTGTACAGCACTATTATCCATGTGAATGTATTACATGCAGGGGTAGTAACCCAGTGTACATGCTGTCACATTGGCATGTAGTGTTTCATGACACTACTACTGTTGACAGTGCTTTCCCAAGCAAGAGTAGAGTGCTAAATTTAGTACTGACAACAAGCACACCTGCAGGCATTGCTGGGTTTTAAGGCATCTCTGTTGTGTCCCTGGTGTGAGAGCTGTGTCACAGTATATATCCCCTACTGGATAATGATCCAACATCTGGAATGTAACTGTAGACTACCGTCTGTACAGCACAAGTTAGTGAGGGCTTCCAACATGTAGTTATAGCATACATATTGCTATTAAATGTCTATCTGTCAACACATTCATCCTACTGCATAGCTACTTGCCAAGCTGATGACTTTCAGTCCCTGTACAGATGTGCAGATGGCAGGTATCCAGCTGGGATTTGTACAGGCAACCTATGTTTGATTGACACTGACATGTCTGCCCAGCTGTGTAAGAACTGGCACATATAGGAGACAACACCCTGAATGCACAACATGACACAGATACCTCTACTACACTACCATAGTCAACAGAACATGCTTGGCTACAGGTCTCCATCACAGACACTAACCATGTGTTGTAATACATGCTGCATACATGTCAACATGATCACCTCAGTGGGCATGTGCAGGAGGCACCCAGAGGATTGGCTGATGCATGTCGCTCTCACCCTGAGGGTCACCACAGTGGTGTCTGTTGATAGATTGCATGCTGCCACATGGCAGGTGGCAGGATACCACTGTACACACATCCCCTACAAAACCCATTTTTCCATGGACAATAGCTAGGTACACAGCTATGACCTCCTGCAGCAATGCACCCCATTACTGACACATGTGCACATGTGTATTACTGAGGATAGCAGTGTCTGTGTGTTAGAATTGCATGAGGGCCTTCACAACTACTGCATCTCCCATTGCCATAGTCTGTTGTGGCTGCTGCTGTATGGGATATTACACGTACCCTGTTAAGCTCCTCTCCTTACCGTCTACATGAGCCTTGCAGTACCAGCACAACAGTGTTGTAAAAATGGTTTGATAGGCATGGGATACCCATTGAGTTCTGGCAAGTGTGTGTATGTGTGCATGTACTTATATCTGTAGGGTACAGTATTCCAAAGCCACATACACCTATTACAATACCCATTCAAACACAGTATTACAGATAGTGTTGTTGCTGTCCATAGGTGAGGCATGACAATGCAACACCCTACTATGCCTGTGGCATGTGCATTAGATGCATATCCCTGTAATACCACTGTTGGGATATACAATGGGTTGTATTGCAGTTGTGGGCAATGTGTGATGGTGGGTATGTCAGAGTGTCATCATGGGTTTCAGGGAGTACAATATCTACTGAGGCATGTGGGTGCTGTGTACATTGTCATTACATCAAGGTACACCTGGTATATGTCCCATGTACCACATTATGGTGACCATTTTCACCATCAACCATACAGGTAACTGATACCACAATCCAGCCCAGTGATGCATGTGCTGTGTACAGCCTACCGGTAACACATTGGATACATGGTTAAGTTAGTTAGCAGCGATAGGCCCAGGTCTCTCGGACGTGTGTCTGCCTGTTATGTGTCTGTTAATGTGTATATGATGGTATGTCACACTATGTATTGTCCATATACAACCATTACATCTCCCATTAGCATACTGTACATGTCTGGATATTTCTGCATGTAACATGTAACCTGGAACACACCTCACCTTAAATGCTGTGTGGTGTGTGCAATGAAAGCCACACACTTCAGTAGCACTACATACCTAGGTAGGGGTCTAGTCCCAGTGTTGCCAAGTAAGATTATGCTTGTATGTGGATGGGTCTACATCAGATTGCAGATTATACACGTCCCAGCAGGTTACCTGTCCATGTGGCACAGGCAATAACTGTTATACAAACCTGTGACGTGTTCATCTGTACCCCAGATATGTCACAGCCATGGTGTCACCACAGTGACATACCCATTGTGGAATATGACATGCAGACCATACTCCTGCTGACACATGTACACCTACAATGCAAATGGATAACATTATGGAGACCACAATCAACCAGTGTTACTAACAGCTATAATGCATCATTGCTGGATGGTTACACTACCTGACATGTATGCATTAAACTTTACTCCTGACAACATGTTACAGTGCAGTACTTTGTTACACTGTATTACAGTCACTGTGTGGATCAGAACCATATTAGCGTGTCCCTGCCTTGATTTTATGGATGACAGGGATGTGGCACAGGTACCATCATATGCACAGGGTGTGTTGTTGGTTTGCCATAGGCCAAAGTTGGGCCATACATTTGACACCATGTGTGTGGGTGAGGGGTGTAATGAGTTGAACTGGGCATGGTGATGTGGTGTATGTAGTTATGGGGTTGCCCTAGGTGTGTTCATATAGTGTGTGGTCATGCATACACTTAGGTCTGCCATGTGGCTGCCCTATACAGGTGTTTATGGACAGCTGCAGACCATAACTGACAGGGTTTGCAGTTCACTGCCTCTGGCCATGGACACGTGGACTGTGCCTGCCAGGGGTTCCATGGGCAAATCCATGTATAGGCCCCAATGTGCTACTCTCCCCTGATGTTGATAGATGTCCTCTGGAACCAGGTTCCTCCTGAAACTAGGCAGGACCACATGCTCATGGCCTGCTGTGGTGTGGTGTGGATACACTCCCCTGCAGTACTGGGGCTGGTACTGCCACTACAGGAGCGCCTTGGTGTCCTAGCATGTCCACATTGACTGCCATCTCTTGGTGTTGCTGGCCTACATCCATGCAGCCATCGCTGCACTCCCACCACATGTTCACGCATGGACAAATCACAGTTGAAGAGGCCCAACATCTCACCAAACTATCTATCCATGAGCTCGATATAAGCATGCATGGCACCAGACAGTTCATGGAAGTTGTCCCTTGCAGATGTGAGAGCAGCCCTCTGCAGCCTCAGGTCCTGTCTGGTGTACAGTTCCATACATGCCTGCGCCACCATGACAGCCTGAAACATGTGCCTGGTGGTACCAGTTGTGGCACGTCTGCCAGGGGCATGATGACCAGCAGCCTAAACATGAGCACCCTGGGGCATCTGCCTATGTGGTGCCCTGCTGGTCATCTGGCTATGCCTGCTGTGACCAGACACAGTACGCAAGGATACCACACTCTCCTGTGCACTGCCACCAACCGCCAGCTGTACCTTCAATATGGCCACTGGTGATGGGGTATGTATAGGCACTGAAACTGTGTGTGGGGTTGGGGTGGTTAAAAGGGGAATGTCACATGATGGTGCTGTTTCAGCCCCTGACAACCCCACCTGTGCCTCAAAAGTACTATCATCATCTTTGGTGTCTGTATGGACACCAACATCAGATTACATGCAGGAGGGACCCTGACCCACCTCACCACCTGTGGGAGAAATCAAGAAACACACTTTAAGACCTGCACAGCATTGCATAACACTACACACACACACACACACACACACACACACACACACACACACACACACACACACACACACACACACACACACACACACACACACACACCACCTTAATACCTATCTGTCTGTGACTTTACGGACAGTCTCATGTTTATTCCCATGCATTCTCCATCCTGCATCACACTTGGTAACATACACTCATTAATGTATCATTCCTAGAAATGCCTAGACAAGTGATCACAACACAAGACCTGTTACTCTATTACCTCCCTGACCTGAGTATGGCCTCACTGCTGTCATTCAGTGTTCACCCTGTGTATGTCTGGACATTGTGAGCATGGCCCCTATATGTGAGGGGCTACTATGTTCAGTCCATAATTTCACGCACTAGAGTGTCTTGTGTAAGTATTGCTCAGTACATGCCAGATATGCTACTCAATCAACCTATCATGTGACAACTGTAATATATGGATACGCTCCCTGGTGTTGTCTAGTAATTCGCCAATGCATCTGTAGTGCTGCATACGTGGGTTGTCAGTCACCTCTCTGATGAATGAAATATTAAGGGTATATCTGGTGTCTATCTTCCCTCCCAATGCATGTTCCATGCCACAGACCTTATTATACTATCAGCTGTCCTGTGATTACATACATGACAAGTATTCCTGGTGTGTCATGTGTCAGTCCATGTCCATGTACTGCACGATCTCATAGGGAAGTACTGCTGTATGAACAACCCCACAATCACACATGTGCATACATGGACACCCACGCAAACACACACACATGCACACATGCACACACGCATCCTACATGCATCAACCTCTCTCCACTTCACCAGAGTGACCCTACATACAAAATAACCACTCACTGACACACACACACACACACACACACACACACACACACACACACACACACACACACACACGTGAGGTTGCACAAAGATAGTACAGACAGTCCTCCTATTATCCATCTGTCAACATGCATAATATATGGTACACAACAGCATGCAGTGCAGCTATAGTCAATCCATGTTAGCAACAGTATACATATGTGTGATGCATGTGCTGTGTTAGTAGGTGATGCCCGTTCCCCTGGATACCACTGCACCCATGTACACATTATTGCTGTGTACCTATTCTGCACCCTGCCATGTACTGTGCACCAAACGTCACAGGTGTACAACACATTGCTGAATGTGTAGTACTGTGTTAGTTATGTCAGCTCTAATGCTCACAGCCGCTATGTTTTTCAGCAACACACACCTGGGATGATATGTGGACAGATGTAATTTGTGAATACCTGATGTCTGGTTTAAAGATCTCAACATCAGTGGACCATGTATGACCAATCCAATACTATTACACTGACAACCGTCAGAACATACCATGGCTATGGGGAGTGTACACACCCTTATTGATATGACGTACCCTTCCTTGATTCACCATGGGACCACATCACTGCATATATTAACAGTACATGAGCTCGATATGAGACATATGTCCTGTACATTGACATGCAGTGTCTACAGAATGTGTTAGGTGTGTGGATGCTGACCACAATGCGTACACTCCGTGTGTGCATATGTGTGCACATCCTTAGCATCACGGCCTGTTGCACCTATTATTATGTGTACTACAAGAGTCACTACTCCTAGTAGGGGTATACTAGCATGAGCCATCTGCATTTTCCAGTGTATGTTCAGTCTGCCATACACATGTCCCCTAAATCTGCATGATTGCAAGGTCTACTCATGTGCACATTCCTTGGTGTTCACACACTGCCATCACTATTGCTGTGGGGGGGGTAGGGTTACAGCTGCCCCAGTTCCTGAACTTGAATGTGTGCAGATGCTGCCATTCTTAGCATCCTTAGTATCCCTGCTGCAGTGCACTGGTGTGTCATGCTGACACCCCCTCCTCACCATCAGCCTTTTTGCAGATGCTTGATAAGTAAGGCCTACACATGTGTGTCAGTTTGCAGTGTCCCATACACTGAACACCACATGTTACAGCCTAGTCCCAACTAATAATGTGGACCACAGTAATATGTTATGCCATAGTGTAAATCTGTAACAGTTGCCATTGTATTACTGGTATATACACTGTTGTTGCACTGTATACAGGTGATGTTTCACACATGTCCCTACTGTAGGCCATGTCTTCCACCATTATGTTAATCCCTGTGGACACATTCCACAATGACAGGATGTTAGTTATCTTGCAGGTATCTGACATACCCTTCCAATACTGCATCATGGTCACCACTGTGATGCCATGCATTTAACAGCAACAGTACATACACATGTACAGCATGCATTCTGGGTTGGTGTGTTAGATGTGTGCATGGAATATACCATAGCCATTACATGCCTGGTGTATTGGCAAGCATCAACATAAACCATACTCACCAGCTACAGGCCGCTGCCTTTCTGTTATACCGGAGGGGCCTACATAAGAGGGTGAGAGATGCAAAGTCAGTGGCCACACCTGTGGCATTGCTACAGGGTGGGTTCAGCATTACAGTACATCAACAGTATGTCCACAATACTACCATGTATGCACATCTGTTTATTACTATGCAGCAACAAACTATATATATGACATGTCAGATATGCACGCTCTACCTGTACAGATGCAGATGCATACACAACAGTGGTCTACTGATGTGCCCTGTGGACTCACCTGCATGCTCCCCAGCCGGTGTGCAGGTAGCATCCACCTCCACAATGGTGTCTGGCAGTTGTTGGCTGTGCGAATGGGCAGGTGCCACGAGGCTGGAGAGGAGCTCCTCAACATGTGTCAGGGGAGGATGGATATCATGGCCCCCCTGTTGCAAGATGATCCCCCCAGACTGCAGCAGCATGCCGACGAGCATTGTGAAGCAGGTCAGAACAATGATGCTGGACCTGCTCATAACTGCGGTTGTGCAGTCCAACATCATTGACCCTCTGGACTAGGTCGTTCCATAGAGTGGTTCGCTCCTGCTGCTCACGGGCAGCCCAGCCAAACATGACAGGGTAGTGCTGGGTTAGATAGTTCAGCACTATTTCATTTTCAGCAGCTGAATAAGCAGGGAGCTGTCCATGTGACATCTTGCCTGAAAGACATAAAGATGGAAACAGGTCTGAGCAACTCATACAGCAAGGTTACCACAGTTCTTAATACACATCTCTGTCATCCCCCCACCATATCAGTGACAATAAACTGTACACACAACTCAATAGGCATGGCTACAGCTTACCTACCAGTGGAACATATATTGTATTGTATTGTACCACACTTTGTGCTATGTGTTTGTAGCCATGTTCCCGGTGTGGACACTATCATTGCTGGCCTGTTATGGACTATTCACCTGCATGCCATTGTCAGGGCCACTATGGTTCCTTATAGGCCTGTGGTATGCTTGCTATGTGATTGCTGCACATCTGACATTCTGTGTTATTGGGGATATCTATGCATGCTGTTGGACATGCTCTAGGATTGTGTAGACTATTACTACCCACATATGTTCTATAACAGTGACACAATAGCATGTTTAGGGAATATTTGCCAGCAGAACCACCTCTCCAAACTCATCTGCCCATGTTACCAGGCCACATCACATGTGGGATCAACCCTGGGGCCTCCTCATGTACTGGTCAAGCACTACCTTCAGGTGGAGCCACCTCAGGGGATGTTGTCCCCCCTGGGGGCACACACAGACATAATCCTGTCCCCTGAGGTCAGGTCTAGGGTCTGTTCTATAGCAGGCTCCACAGACACATGTGGGATGTGCTATATCACCTTGATGCACCCAGTACACATTCACAGGATCCACATGCTCCTCCTGCTCAGCCTCCAGGCCAGGCACCTTTGGGACGTGGATTGCTGTTGTCAATAGCAGTGGGTGGGAGGCCTGTTCTCATTGTGTCCATATTGGGGTCCATGGGGCTTCCACATTGCAGAACATACACACCACCCAGGGTGTTTACCCACCACATGTGTCATATACCACCCTGTAGGCTATCCTCTATATCTACCAACCTGGTCCACCTCCACAGCTATACTTGCCATACTTCCCCATATTCCCATTCCCTACATCACAGAAAAGGACAATGTTGTCCCAACAAGGGGTTCACATGTGACATACCCGTCCATGTTGCACACACTGACAGCTTTATATATATGTGTGTATCGCTATGTGTGCTGTTCCCTCGCACATATCATGAAGCACAGTGGTGGTAATATAGGGGACATGTATTTACATACATATATGTGTGTGTGTTTGTATATATGTAGATGTGCATATAGATATATATCTATATGTGTGTGTGTGTGTGTGTGTGTGTGTGTGTGTGTGTATATATATATATATATATATATATATATATATATATATATATATATATATAAAATGTATATATGTGTTTATATATATGTCTACATATGGATATCTGTATATCTGCGGACATACATGTATACACACACACACACACACACACACACACACATATATATATATATATATATATATATATATATATATATATATATATACCTATATATGGGGTACATTCAGACATCAGGTCCACAATCTCAAAACTCCTTCCTGCACAGCTGCACTCTTCTGCCTTGCTACAACAAAGACAGGTGCCACATATGGACACAGCCTAACATTAGGGGGTATATGTAAGCCCAGATTGCAGGTAACCCTATTACACACCTATGGTATTTCAGCATTCTAAAATACAGGTTAATATGAGTGTCTTGCAAGTGGTGGGCTGTGAAACCCATATGTCCACCATTATGGCATTACTTCCACCAGCAGCTATTGACCACAGTAATATACATTCATTCCATTACACACCACAAACTATATTGGCATACATCTTATCAGTCAGTGCTGCTCTACACAGTTGACGAGTATGGCCCACTACCCACAGAGACAGATTCTAATGTCCATAGCTGTTGTTCAGCGAAAGATCATTTTAACAGCAAAACCTGTTGGCACATGTATATCATTCAACATCATCTACTCCAGTATTATGGACCAGGAACTACAGTCAATTACATGCATATATTCTTCACATACCTGTTGTGGGGATGAGGTCTGTTGTGAATAGCATTCTTGTAAGAGGTAGTTTTTCCCCCTCCTTCTGCTTCCTAAGTTGTATTTTTTGATGTTGTTGCAGTTCAGGAGCTGTTGTATGTTTACAGTTATTTTTCTCTTTCACTTTATTTCTCTACATCTGCATCTCTCTCGCTCTCTCCAGTAAATGGATTGAGCTGCCTGGAACAGATTGTAACATAGCTTTTGTTGATGATGCACATGATCAGGTGATGGCCTCTGCACCAGTGTCCTCCACTTGCTACCTGCATGCAGACAGCTGTGTAGTATTTCCAATTACCACTGTCATGGCAACCCACTACTATAAATCCTTACATCATACGGCTGTGGTCCCTTTACCTTTCCTGTATAGTGGACATCTTTCCTGTGTGTGGGCAACAGTGTTACATACAGCAGGTAGTAATACCTCTTACAAAGGACCTGCACACTCAGGCCAGCTACTTATTTGTATGAGGTTCCAAAACTACAAACAGAGAGTATGAGTACTGTTGTTGCATGCATTGTATAGCACCAGTGTTACAGGGTCTGTGTGTACATACCAATTTAACATGGACTGCAGTCTGTCTGCATAGTTCTCAACTGTGTGCCTATCCACTTGATGGCCAGAGGTGTGTGTGTTATGATTTGCATGTCCACCACACAGGTCTTGTGTCAGATATATCACTGGCTGTGTGTGTTGAGTGCTATCAGTGCATGGCTACATCCATTTGTGTTTCTGACTTCATATTCCTGACTAAGGGTATGTTGCAGACTATCCTGTAACACCAGTGACTTGCTTAGTGTATGCCAACACTATTTCACATATGGGCCTGTGTTCCAGCCTCTGTCTTCCACCTAGATACCAGGCTTTATCCATATGACATGCTGTCAGGGGTTGTTATGTAGTGGCCTGTGAGTATGTCATGCTGCCATTCCTGCCATCATTTCACTGCTGTTGTATCCCCCACACATATTGTGGAGTTCGGTCCATATATATGTGGGTTTTATCTGCACAATACATGTGTGCCCATATGAAGTCCAGAGGCCACTGTATGTAACAGTGGTATATGGCCCTGTATGTCAGTCTATGGGGGGGTGCACCATAACTAACGTAGATTGTTACAACATGTGTGGGTATCAGGGGTACGCTGCCTTAAGGTATCTGGATGTACATTGCCATACAATTCACCTTGGGTAAATGCAGGCCTACTGTTTCCTGCCATACAAATTGTTCTGTTTGTCAGTGTGATTGTGATAGTTTCAGTTATGCCTTGTTATGAAACAGATACATCCCATTGTGACAACTGAGGTATTTACCCATTATGGATTGTGTACAGAGTGTAGATAGAGGATGCTGGACTATAAATCTGCATTATTATAACCACAGGAAAGACCAGTGAAAAACAGCTCTACTTTCCACCAGAATGAATTTATTAATAAAACCTTATAGTGTTGTCTTTTCAAAGGCAACAGCCGAGGCGCTAGAGATGACACTATAAGGTTTTATTAATAAATTCATTCTGGTGGAAAGTAGAGCTACTGGTCTTTCCTGTGATTATAATAATATTGTTTTTTGGTTTGTGGCTGAAATATAAATCTGCATTACTTACTGTTGACTGATTGTTATCCTGTGGCCCAGTCTGTCTTTACTATTGTACTACTTGAAGGCCTTGGCCTGGACAGCAATATATGTAATCCTTTCCAGAATACTGTATTAATTTATCTGACAGTTGCATTTGTTTGTTTATATGTATGTCAGACTCTAAACAGCTATATGACATGGCATATACAACTGTAATAGTACACAAATAAAGCTTTCCCATGTATGCAAACTTGTGTGTGTGGTGTTATATCCTTTGACCTCTCTGTGAGTATATGTTGCAGGCAACAATTGTCATTTGTATGGGTGGCTCATACAGTGTCCAGTTGGTAAGGTGGCAACTGTAGGCATAGTGGCTGTGCCGCATTGTGTGCACCCTCTACATATGTATCTTCCTACACATATCTCTTTGTGTGTGTATATATATATATATATATATATATATATATATATATATATATATATATATATAAATATATGTGTGTGTGTGTGTGTGTGTGTATCTGCATATATTTGTCTGTGTATATGTATCTCAGGAATGTTGATTGCTTCCACATTGTACATTCCCTGTGGTAGCCAGACTGTACTGCATGATATGTTACTAATACCAGCCTGACATTATACAGGTGGGATGGAGTACTGTTAACATCTTGTGCTAAGGTTGTGTCAGGTTCTGGGTATGAGATGTGCAACAGTTGGTATTATATTGCAGGCCAGATGTGTTTGGCTGTGGGGGAAGGGGATATCTATACGTACAAGGTGTATGCTGCTTGGGCCCTCTCACCCCCATTAACGGTGCATGTGGTCATATATGTTTTTGTTATGTTCTGTTTTATATCTATAGATATATGTCTGTATATACATATATAGATATATATTTATGCGTACATATATATATATATATATATATATATATATATATATATATATATATATATATATATATATATATATATATATATATATATATATATATATATATATAGATATATATATATATATATATATATTTATTTATATTTTATATATATATATATATATATATATATATAGATGTATATATTTATATTTATACTTCATATATAGATATGTTTATATCTATTTATATATATATATATATATATATATATATATACACACACACACACACACACACACACACATACATCTACATTTTTAAATACATTTCCTGTACTGTTGAATGACTGTGCTGGATGATATGTTTCTGAAAACATCAGTCTTATGTATATCTGACATGGTTTATTGGTAAATCACTTTCGCAATGGTATGCAGGGCCCTGGGTTCGAACCTTACAGAGGCTGTTTATTTTGTTGCTGGGCAGAACAAGCACTGTTGGATACTGAGTGATTAAGGCACTTTTAAGCAGTTGTAAGCGAGTCTGTGCGGGTTTGCATGGAGGTAAGCACTGATAACTTATGGTTACAGTTTCTTGTACTGATTTAGCTTCTAAATTGCTTAACCTGTGTAGGCATTGCTTACTCCCATGCAAACAGGCTTAAAACTGCTTACTGCTGCTTAAAAGTGCTTGCTCCCGCTTTCCCCCATGCTAATTACTTTAAAAGAAAAGAAAAAAAGGGTTGATAGGAAAGTGGTGAAAAAGGTGCACAATGAGGGAAAGACAGTAGGGAAAATAGCTAGGGATGTGCGAAAAGGGTGTAGGGAAGGTCCATAGCTGCCCATTTCTTCTACAGCAACAGCTTTGCATAGACACTGAATTTGGAGGTCGATTTGGACACTCAAACCTCTTTGAGACGGGTGAGGACAACAATAATATGTTCTGAAGCCAGTTAGACCAGATTACATGTGTCCAGTGGACACATGAATGAAATGGACAGCTATGTATGGGGAGAGATTTTTTTTTTTTTTTGTGAACAGATTGCCCTTTTTTTATTTACAGGTGAGAGTGGGCTGTTGAGGAGGGATAGTTGGTATATTTGGGTAGGTAGGTTGGGTAGGTTAACAGACAAGGCAAACAAGACACATACAGGGACAGTATATGACATAAGTGGGGGGTAAACATCTTGATGGGGGGTGTTGGGAAATCGGAAGCCCCTGAGCCCCCTAGTAGATACAGTGGGACTCAGGTCCCCACCCATGAGCATTTACCACTGCACCTTCACAGCCCAGAAGGTGGCTGTGCTGGGGGCTGAGTCGGCAAACCAGGCCGACCCTCTAGTCATGACACACGACCCTCGAGCTGGTGTAGTAGATCTCCAAACTCCCAGTTGAGCTCACTACGCACCATGAACTGGACCTGGTGATGAGTGACAGGTTCCTGTTCACGCCCGTTCCTGGGGGGGGGGTGAGCCCCATCCTTTGAGGTGGTTACACCCAAAGCTGGTGCAGGACCAACGGATGAGGAGGTCCCGGGTTGGGTCCCAGATGTGCTGGTGCCCAGTGCCACGGCCAGCTGAGGTGGGACAGGTGGGTTCGTTGGGACCCGCATTCCCATATGTGCAATGGTGTTTATGTTTTATAAACATATGTGGGTTAGTAATAGTCAACACATTCCAGGATTAGGTATAACAGCATGCATAGATATTCCCATTAACTCAGACACCAGATATGGAACAGTTGCATAGCAAACAGAACACATGCATATATGGGACCACAGTGGTAATTACAATAGCATGCAGGTACATTGATGGCACCATTCCACCAATGTTGGAGTATTTCAAAATAGCACATGCATAGAAACAGATTTAAATAATTATCAAACAATAGGACATATGTCCCAACATTACAGTTAAGTCACACATACCAATTGTGTTGGGTATTTAGTTTATTGTTGCAGATAAGGTGGGGGGGGATGTCAATTAACAACTATATTCTGGTAGTTCACATTACTTTCCTCATCAGGGCTGTTATCTGTACATTACAAGTATTAGTACACTACCCTATTTCCTTACTTTGGACAGTGGTATGGCTGACAACAACTATATACATGCACTTGTTTTACCCGCAGTATAAACCTCTTACCTGGTATACCTGTGGAGGAATTGTTTGTTAATGCTAATTGTTTCTACACATACTCCCAGATTCCAGGTTGATGTTATACACATACCTGTTCATCTCTTTTTGCACAGACTCTGGCCATGTCTTGACCACATGCAGGTGAACTGGGACATATTTAGACTAATGCTCTCTTAAACCTTTAGTGACTTACAACACTCTTATACAGGATTTCCTAGACAGTTATATTATGTAGCACAGTGTGGGTTACAGTGATGAGTGATACCTTATTATTCAGAGCAAATGCAACACTCACAATGGCATACAATACCAGAGTAAACAGTACCAGTACAGGGTATCAATCCTTTATTTCTAGGCACAGTGTTCATATCTGATGGACCTGTGGGAGCAATGTTTGTTAGCACTACCTGTGAATGTTGCCACACAGATTACCATATTCCACATTAGTATTATGCACATACATCTCACTCTGTTACTGTACACACTTTGGTCACAGATTGACAACACTGGGGTGTAGATGGGACATACTTGGCTTATTACTCTCATAATGGTTTGGGGGGCTGCTCAAGTGATGGGTTTGTTCTTATAGATGTGTGACAATCAATTGTATTTCTTGTTTGCTGCCTAAACGTCTGGGATCATCCCGCTGATTTCCCAGGGGTACAGGGTGAAAGGCAGCAGATATGGGTTGATTTACTGGACATTCTGGACATATCTGACATTTCTGGGGTATGATTCTGTATGCAACCTACTACCACACCCAGGATTCGAACCATGTCTGTTTGTGCTAAAAATCCAACAGTTCACATCTCAGTTGCTTGTGCTATTTAGATTTTGTTGTTTGTCTTTTCACTGTTTTCTCTCTATGTCTCTCTTAGTTGTACTAAATGACCTCTGGGGATTAAACCAGTCATATACAGACATTCCTACACATTTTATTTATGTTGCACAGTGTGGGTAACAGTGCTTAATACAAAAGTACTATTAAGTGATTGCAAATCTACATTACCATATGATACCAGAGTAAACACATGCAGTCCAGCAGTTAGACATTTATTGTCAGGCTATTATGCTTTTGTTTACATGCAATCTATACGAGACTCTTCCTGACATATTCTCTGGTGTATGCAGTAATTGCCTTAAACAATACAGGTTTTATACAGGCAATTAACTTACTAATACTTTTAGATTTATTTCCTGTGACAGTACATGCAAGAGTATTACTAACCTGCCTTGCATTGCAACCTCTCCAAGTGACATCCATGGGCCTCCTGGTTCACGGCCCACTCACTTACCACTGTGATGGACAAAAGATGAATATTTAGTCATACCTATCCATAATATGCATGAGCTGGCAATTATAAAACAGGTAGTGGAGTGATACTTAAACACAGCTGAGACCTCCCCTATCCTCCTCGCTTTTTGGATCCACTTATCCAAGAGATCCCCCTTTCATCACTTCAGGTCATCATAGTGATGCCTGACCTGCTCACCAATTTGAGATATACCAGTGGCACTGGTGAGGTCCCAGGCTTCCGTTTTATATTGGGAAATCTGGTACTGGCCCTGCAGCGGTCTCTGCTCCTGTTCTTTCACAAGGAGTCCTGCCATGACTCTGGACTCCTGGATGCCCCAGCACTCCGCCCGAAAGTGCACACCCTCTCCCATTCCAGACATAGTGCCTGCAAGAGGAAGCTACAACCAGTTATGAGATGTATTCCCACCTTAGGGTTTAAATAGGGCTGATTTCCCACACTTTGCAGTGATTGGATGATTTTGAAAAGGCTAAACTATGGACAAACCTGCTTAACTAAGGTTGGCATTGTTTAAAGGGGTATACCAATGGGCAAATTGAATTAGCTGGCCTACACATTGCTTACACCTACTAAGCTGGGCTGTGCAATGCATTGCTTAATATTTAATTTGCATTATATTTGCTTTTTGGCATTGATTTATTATTCATTACATGTTATATATGTGTCTGGTATCCATGATTCATGTGTACATATACTGTATGGGATCCTTGTGTTTATTAGGTTACTTCAAAACTTTATTGCAATTACACCTCACATCTGGGCTTACTGCAGTACTTCAGTTCACATATTTATATGTAGTAGGTTATACAACATAAGACTGTATATAGATTCCTTTCACATGTTCAGTTTGATTTTCCTATAGTGAGGATTTGTTTGGTGATACCTCAATATTATGTATTGCTGTGATGGCTTAGTGGTTAACTACTGTGACTATAGTGTACAGGGTACTGGGTTCAAGATCTGCAAAGGCTGCTTATTTTGTTTCTGGCCAGAACAGCAGCTATTACATATATAGTGATTAAGGCACTTTTAAGCACTTGTAAGCGGGTTTGCACAGGTTTGTATGAGGATAACCTATGCTAACCTTCTGTTAAATATGCTTACAGAGAGTTAGCTTCAATATTGCTTAACCTGTGTGCACATTGCTTACCCTCTCACAAATGGGCTTAACCCCACTTACTAGTGCTTAAATATGCTTACTCCCGCTTACTACTGCTTAATAGTGCTTACACTTGCTTACTAGTGCTTACGACCGCTTACCACTGCACTAATTTAGACTGTAATGTCTAATGGTTCTTGGAAAGGTGGGGTATTTGGACGCTGTATGGAGTTATCATTCATTACACATTTTACCTTCCATTTGTATCCCTGATTCTTGTGTACATATACTGTATGGGGCACGCGTGATTATCTGTGGACTTTACAGCATTATGACACTGACACCTCACATCTGCATTTAATGCAGTACTCCAGTTCACAAATATATGTTATTTAGTAGGTTATGCAACTAAAAATATTGGTCATAAAGTGATTTAACATGGAAAATGGAATGTGTTGCAGTGCGAATTGAACCAGGAATGATTGCTCGTAAGGCAAATGCTCTGCCCACTACACTATTGCTATACTGTTTCATTTGCATATATCTTGCTTTTTTATCCTCTTCTGCCATTTAAACTGCATTATCCGTAGCTAAGCGATAGACAAACCTGCTCACCTATGGTTAAATGTAATCTGTTTCATAAAAAAAAATATTTATATTTGCTGTTTTAGCTATTGCTCTTGTACACATGGGGGGATGTTGCTGGGGGTATGCATACGCCTATGAGTGGTCTCGCTCATTGTTTTATGACTTGTCTGGTGTTCTTCATTGCAGGGGTGTGTATATTCTGAGAGCTCTGTTCTAAGACATGCCCCCTGCACTCTTACATGCTTCATGTAAGGTTAGGAGCTCAGGCAGCGCACCTTCATTAATATGCATGGCACAATGCCATCCTGTTCCTAAACGGCTGCTTCCATGCAGGACTAAGCTAGTCCTGCATAGAAGGATAGTGAATCCAGGGGGGTATATCCATAAATGCGAACAAAAACCTTTATGTAACTTATACCTCCTTTTTCTCACTTCTTCACTCACTTCCTTACTTCTATGAAATTGTCTCCCCTGGCTTTCTCTCTAAATGAACTATAAACTCGTTTTCTAACACTTCATTGTGCAATTCCTGTCTATATTATATTAACTTACCTTTGATTTCTCCATAAACTGGCTAAACTTTCTCCAAATATTAAATCATCATCATATAACTTGTATCTATTCTTAACAAATGTTTTCGCATTGTGCCTAATTTTGCATAATTATTTAAACTGCAGTTGTTTTTTGTATTATTTTTGAAGATTGTAAAATTATGTTTTTTTTTTTAATATTTTGTAATACTTTGTAGTTTTTCTCTCCATACCTTTGTTGAAAATAGGCTCCGACCCAATTGGACTTTCCTTGTAATCAAATGTCAGTAATAAAAGTAACAGATAAATCTGCTGCATATAAAGTGCCAAGTTTGACCTTGATTCTCTCCATTTATTGGCTTCAGTCTCAGTATGTAACTACTGTATATCTTTTTAATTACATCCTGTGTATCACGGCTAAAATAACATCAGTTTATCTTTATTTAGTGCCGAGTTTATTGAACATTGGAATATAGAAGGTTGGACGTGAGTAGAGCATGTGTTTAGAGTTAATGAAAAGTATGTGTGTGTGTGTGTGTGTGTGTGTGTGTGTGTGTGTGTGTGTGTGTGTGTGTGTGTGTGTGTGTATAAGCAAAAGGAGAGCATGCATTTTTGAAAGGTTGAGTGTTAACTTGTAAAAGTCTCTGTAGTGATTGCTGCTATTTCTCTACAAGAACATATCTAAATAGAACCATAAAAAATGAAAAATGAGAAAAATTTGGGACTAGGCAGTGGGATCAACCCGTTTAAAATAAATTAAATATTATAATGACTGGGGTCACTTTTATTTTGCTACATATAGTAACACAACATAAATATGGGTCAAAGATGAATAAAATACAATTCTTTCTCAGATTTTATGAAACGTAACTTTTTCTTAAATGTAGAAGACAGTGGTGTAGTCTGACTGGATACACTTTCAAAGATTGGATTCAGTTTGCAAAATGAAAAATATTACAAGGCTTTGAACATTTATATGCAGTCATTGACATGCTGGGTTTCATCTTATGCATTTTTCTGACAGAACAATTAAAAATTCTATTTATTTTTCCTTTTTCCCACTGATAGAAATAAACCAGTATAAAGATTTGAGAATTATGATCTCAACAAACCCATCTTTTGGAAAGCACACAAAGGTTATTTGCACCAAAGCTCTAAAAAGAATGGGTCACATCTTACAAATACTTTCAGCTACAGATGAGGCATGTCTTGTTACAATTTATGTCTGAAATAGAACCAATTTTACAGTACAATAATGTTTTGCGTGCACACTCAGGCACGATTGCACACTCTTGAAGTTGTACAAACAAAATTCACAAAAAGAATCATTTCAGTTAAAGACGTAGACTATGAGAAAAGATGTAGACACTTTTAAACTTTTTCAAAATATTATAGGCACCTTCGTGGAAAACATATGCTTGCATATATTATTTTTGCATAATCCTGACCTACAAGTATAGTTCAATATGGAAAATTTTGGAAACGATAAGATCTTAGCACACAATAATATGAATTTCCAGACTTCTTCTTCTTTCGGCTGCTCCCGTTAGGGGTCACCACAGCAGATCAACTGTTTCCATTTCTTCCTGTCCTCTGCATCTTGCTCTGTCACACCAACCACCTGCATGTCCTCCCTCACCACATCCATAAACCTTATCTTAGGCCTTCCACTTTTCCTGTTACCTGGCAGCTTCATCCTTAGCATCTTTTTCCCAATATACTCTACATCCCCCCTCAACACATGTCCAAACCAACGTAATCTTGCCTCTCTGGCTTTGTCTCCAAACCTTCCTACCTGGGCTGACCCTCTAATATACTTATTCCTAATCCTGTCCATCCTTGTCACACCTAGTGCAAATCTTAACATCTTCAACTCTGCCACGTCAAGCTCTGACTCCTGCCTTTTTGTCAATGCCACTGTCTGCAACCCTTATAACATAGCTGGTCTCACTACCCTCTTGCAGACTTTTCCTTTCACTCTTACTGGTACTCATCTGTCACAAATCATTCCTGATACTCTTCTCCACCCACTCCATCCTGCCTGTACTCTCTTCTTCACCTCTCTTTCACACTCACCATTACTCTGAACTGTTGATTCCAAGTATTTAAACTCATCCACCTTGAATTTCCAGACTAAATTATGCAAAGCAAAAATAAAACATTTATCACTAACTGAATGTCTACTTTATGGAATAATATTCTAATTAATGTTTGTCTATCAGCTTGGTTATTTTTAAGAAATCACTTGAAAATTGGATAAATGATAAAGTGCATCTGCCATATATTAAGGAATCAGTGTTCCTAGCTGACCAGTAGCCCTGCACTCTGTTAAAGTACATATGAACTTAAGGACAAGGAAAGCTCTCCAATCTTGTATCCCAGGCAGGTATGACCCTAGCCCTGAGTAGCATCCTGCCATCACCCAGAATTATACCGCAGTACAAGGACAAAATTATTGACTTCAACAATTGGCTAAGCTTCTGGTGTCAAAGTATCTGTCTGCCTGGGACAACATAGTCGAGAGACCACAATGCTTTGCCAGAGATGGCCTGCACCTGTCGCCCCTGAGATTCCAGACACTGGCTAAGGGTCATGCCACTTCTATAGTGTCTTTTTTAGGCAAGGTTCAAATGACAAATTCACCACCATAACAAGAACAGGCAAGCAAAAACTGAGGGTAATGTTACTCAATGCTAGAAGTCTAAATTTCAAAATGCACTCACTCGAGGCACTCCTTAAAATGGAGAATAACGATATCTGTGCAGTGATTGAGACCTGGATCAAGGCTCTAGAGAGCACGCCTGCATTACCAGACTATAACTCATACCACACCTTTCGGCTATCTAACCTGGACCAGAACACCAAAGACGGAGTTCTGTCCATATTCATTAAGGATATGCACACCTCCAGGCTAGTTGCACAGCATAATGCATCCGAGGTTATCCAAGTGCAACTAAGTCTGGGCAAAACTGCAATCCAAATTGTAGCTTGCTACAGATCTCCCACCATGCCCCAGGATTCCCACTCCTCATTTCTTGATATACTGAAAAATATTAGGGTACAACCAAACACCCTAATAATGGGTGATTTCAACTATCCCACCATTAACTGGGAAAATTACTCATGTACCAACTCCTTCACTCAACGCTTTCTGGAATTCATAAATTCCAATGCCCTGGATCAACTTATCGACACCCACACCAGGGGCAAGAATACCCTAAACCTAGTCATTACCAACATGATTGACCGGTGTTCCACACCTGAAGTCAACTCCTCATTGGTCAGCTCTGACCATAAGCTTATCACCCTAGATATCTGCATCCCGCCTCCACCCACCATTAAGGAACCATGGTAAAAAAATTTCTCCAAACCCAACTTCATGCTTCTTAAGACAGAAGTGGCGAACTTCATGACACCCATGCAGATGGACAATACATTTACGACTGCTGAATCCTACACAAATGCACTCTATAAGCACTTACACGAGTGCATGGATCGTGCTATCCCAAACAGAACCAAGACGCTATCCTCCAAAAAAAGGAAGCCAATCTGGTGGTCCCCCTGCCATAAACAAACTCTACAACAGAAGGAAGAAATTGTAGAAAAAGAGAATAAAATCCCATGAGTGGAGGAGCTCCCTGGTCAGCCTCAGTAAGAAGCTGAGGTCCCTTACACGATCCTCAAAAGCTAGCTACAAAAACAAAATCAATACTGATTCTAAGGGCAACCACAAGGCATTCTATAGCTATGTCAAAAATCTCAATGGCAACACCCAGATCTGTTCTGAGTTACAGCACAACAGTACGAAAATTACAGAACCAACTGATATTGCCAACATCCTAGCAGATAGGTTCAGTGCTTACTTTACCCCCCCCCCCCGCTCACCACCTAAAGGGCCCATATCTATACAGGAGGAATGCAGAGTCCCTGTAATCACATCTATGCAAGTAAATGCTGCACTCTCTAAAACTAAAAACACAGCATCCATGGGACCAGACAACATCACAGGCTGCATTTTACATGAACTTCATAAAGAACTGGCTACCCACCTAAGCACCATGTTCAATCATAGTCTCACATTAGGCTTTGTGCCCACTGAGTGATGCACAGCAACAGTTATTCCACTCCACAAAAGGGAAGCCGCCACTGATCCTGGGAACTATCACCCTATTAGCCTGACGAGCCTGGTCTGCCATGGAAGGTATCATCATGGAACAAAGACATTGGTAACCTCCAAACGCTGGACCCCACCCATTTCGGGTTTGAGAAAGACAGATCATGCCTTCTGAACCTGATCGACTTCTTTGAGGCAGTCACCAAAGCCGTAGATGAGGGTAAGGAGGTTCACCCAGCCTTTCTTGACATCGCCAAGGCTTTCAACACCATCCCCCCATTCTGGAATTATAGCTAAACTCACTAAAATAGGTATAAATCCCTACATCACAAGATGGGTTGCCAACTGGCTCACTTACAGAACCCACACTGTAAAAGTTGCAGACTCCAAATCTGACTTCAAACCAGTGACAAGTGGAGTACCACAGGGTTCAGTCTTGGGACCTCTCCTGCTTGGTATCTACTTCTCTGAAATACAGACAAACACAGAAGGCCTCTGGCTAGCTAAGTTCACAGATGACTGCAAACTAGGAGGCATAGTCGAGTCCCCAAATGATGTGGACATCCTACAGAAGGGCCTCACTGAGACAGCTGCATGGTGTCAGAGGCATGGCCTCAAGCTCAGTGCCAAAAAGTGCATTGTCATCCCCTTTGGTAAAAACTCTGTACCCATAAACTACCACATAGATGGCAGTCTACTTAATGCCAAATGTGTGATAAGAGACCTTGGGACCCAGGTGGACAGTAGTCTCTCCTTTGATAACCACATCACCACAAGAAATCCTTCTATGTGGCACACCTCATCAACAAAAGGGTTCTCATCCAGGAAAAAAAGAGGTCATTGCTCCCCTCTACTCGGCAGTCATTAGACCCATTATAGAGTACAATGCCCCTTTTGGAATGTGTCTCACAAGACATCTGCAGCAGCTTGAAAGGTCACAGAAGTACCTCACAAAGAGGATTACTGGCCTCAAACAAATGCCCTACACTGACAGCCTCAAAAAAACTCCAGCTTTACTCTGTAGCATATCGCCTACTCTGAGGAGATCTCTGCCTAACATATAAAGCTATGTTAAACCCAGAGCTGTTGGACATGCTACACCTAAACAAATCCCAATCCCTCTGAGCTACACTCTCTAGGGACATAAACCTTGTCACCACAATAAACAGGACATGTTGAAGGGATAGATTCCTGTCCCAGAGACTTCCTATACTCTGGAACAAGCTACCCATCTATATCAAGCCAAGTTCCTCATTAGCACTCTTCAAAAAAATATTGATGAGTGGATGGGAAAGAGGAAATACATCCCAGGGATCTCTTCTGTGGCTCTGCTCGACAGGGGCACAGGAAATTAACTTTCTTGGGTGGTGTAAGCCAGGAAACCTTGTTGGCTAGGCTTACTTAGGCCCCTGGGCCGATAGCCTTGTACCTACCTATGAGCCTATGACATTCTTTGTGTGGCAACCGAATACAGTTTATTCAGGACATTTCTTAGAATCATTACAGAGAATAGTATCAGTAGGGTATCTAAAACTGTTCAAAGTAATGTCTGCAGTCTATATACTTACACAGCATGCTGAGAAATATGATAAAGTAACAGAAAACAACTTATTTTTTGAGTTGCAAAGACACCACTTGAAAGTGAAGCATACATCTGTTAAGGAATTAAGGAAGTAGGGTCATGTTTGGAGAGATGTTTGCATTTTGTTTTTAATGTGATATGGTCTGGACAGTAGCAGTAAGAGTTGGTGAGTAAAAAGTAAAAGTCTCTGGCCATGCTCATAATGAAACCCATCTTTATGGCACAATACATGAAGAAAATGTCCAGCTGGTACATTATTTGTTATTTTCCACATGTTATATACTCATTGTAAATACAATCTATGTTGCATAATACATGATATCCGCCTGGTGCACTATTTATTTTCCACATGCTAGCAGTACTGTATCCATATGTCATAGTCATACACACATGTAGATACTGACTTCCTTAGCTGCTCTTGCAATGCATAAAATTGCAACAACTGGCATTTTTATAATTTTATTACAAATTTGATTCTGTGTAATTAGACAGCAGTGCATCTAGGCATTCAACTTTATACGTGCAGTGTGGCCTACAAAGCATCTTCCTATATCACTAGTGATGTGGATTCAGCTAGCAGATTGGGCACCAGAGAAAGCAGGGTAGGTAAGTGGAAGAAGGAGGATGTTTTTTCTTGGGGGTAGGACTTAGTAGCTGGATTTTCATTTCCTGTTGGAGACCACTGAGATTAGAACTGCAAGAGTTATTATTATATAAGGATTTTCTTAGTCCTCTTGTGTTCAGGAGCATGGTCTGAATAGGTTATCATCAATGCATGCCCATACTTCAGTGAATGGTTTGGCTACAAACCACAAAATTCCTTCTAAAGTGCTCAGTAATACTGCATCTGTTTTCTCAACTCTCTTCCCTTTATGCTGGCTGAGGGTGTTTTTTACTAGAAAGAATGGGCCAAGTTGGAGTTGGTAAAGGGACATGCCAGGATATCACTAACAAGCCCAATATGTGAATGGATGAATCATTAGAAAGGGATGGTGCAGGTAAAGTTCAACATGAAAAGGTGTGTGTGCATGCACAAGTGTGTACTGTGGCATAGTGACTACTGAGCTTGGGAAGCATACCACATATTGTGTTATTTTTTCTGTTAGTTATACTCTGATTTGGGTTGCCTTTATTAGAACATGTATCATAGAAGGGAAATATAGTGTTTTGAAGTCTGAAGCTAGCAAACAAACCTCAAAGAAAGGAAACTCTACATCATGGCTAATAAGGGGGTGTTGCCTATAGTCTATAGCCTATAGAATGCATAAGACTAGAAGTTGTACCAAAGGATTTACACATCTGGTGTTACTCTACTGGCCTCATCCCACGTTCAAACTTTCACAAGAAACTTATCAGTTTATTTGATAAGTTTGGACTTGAAAAGCCAAAACAACTTCACTTCAACCACTGTTGTAGCTATAATAACTGATAATAAATCTTTGTAACGGGTCACTGTGTAGTGATGATATGTAATATTCCATCCATTATTAAACTCTCAAACTCATACTATTATTATTATTAAAACTACTTTAAATTTTAGAACATGATACAATAAAATCAAAAAAAAAAAAAAAACAAATGAATAAAATTGAATCATAAATGGTTCAAACTTAATAAACCTATAAATAAAATATATATAATATAATATATATTATATACATATATATGACACTTAACTAAGTCCTTTCAGAGCCTCAGAATAAATGCAGAATAATATCTATTGTAAAACATCATTCAATGTCACTTAGTGCATCATCTCAGAGCTTTAGCAAATGATGAAGTAAACAATTATGGTCTATCTATATATCTGGGTCTATCTAAAACACTGCAAATAGAATAACCAAATAGAGCACCTAAAAAAAATAAATAATAAATTAAATAAAAATAAAATAAATAAAATAAAAGATGCAATAAATAATCATGTACTGTGTCACAACTAAGCGGTGCAACTGCTAACATTCCTGCATCTGGCATTCCTGTACCTACCCTTTTCACTGAATGAACCACAATCGGCCCAGTGAACTGAGTAACTACAATGTGTAATTACTTTAAACAGCTAGATGAACAATTACTATAGACAGCTAAATGCTAGGAGTCCATATTTGCGAAACATAATTGCATCAAGTCCATGTGTGTGTGTCATACGATATAAATTGCTGTAAATAAATTTGTCTCTAATAATTGTACTATCTCTTAACTCAATAAACTAATAAGTACTATAAATAAATAAGTAAACTATTAGATGTATGTGTTGAAAACTTCAGGGCATATATCAGCCCAAATCTTGAATAAATAAATAGTGCTTCAATAAAACTTGACAAGACAGGAACTTTCCATGCAATCATTGTAGCATGTGTCAATACAATTTAATCAGGAATATGCACACCCTGATAGACACTTCCGCTTTCACACCTAGAGTTATTATATGGACATGATTATTAAACATAACCAAGAAGAAATTGACAAACTAAGTCATGAGGTGTCTGTCTTGGATAAACAGATTGTTAGTGACTCAGCCTTCAACAATAACAAATTTGAATATAATTGTATTTTTCGCCCAATTGAGAAGCAAATGGTTTCTATTAAGAACAGAAAGGTTAAAAATTGGCTAGAGATGAAAGGGACTATGCAAATCATGTAGCATACCCCCCCCTCACAGGAATGGCATATGAATAGGCCCCGGGACCAGGACAATGTACCATCTCATGATATTAACACTGAATTTAAGCAGGAATCTATGGAGGAACATTTTTTAGGGGAACAGAATTTCCCACAGCTAAGAAGGTTGGAACGTCTTATGAACCAAAGGGGTGCCAACTACAACCCTCAGATGAGACAACAACAATTTTCTCATCAGAGAGGCAATGGTCGAATGAACAGAGTGGGGTACAAGAACTCATGGAGGGGGAGGAAATGATGCCTGACAGTGTTGTACCACAGTGTATTATGGACAATGAATTCAATGTCCAGTCTTCTGTTGTACATATTGATTTCAATAGCACTGGTGATTTTGAAGTTTATAATATTTCTGATGTAGTACTAAATGTTACGACATGTGACCTTTTGGCTAAAGGTTTTACATTTTTCCCCAGTCATCATGCCAACATTGTTAACACTTTATTGGATCTTAAATTATATGTTAGAAAATTAAATTTAAATTTAATGTTTCAAGGTGTGAAACATTTATGTGAACCATTTAAAATTTCCAGCTCTTACAACACCCCATTCACCCTATCCTGGATTCTTCTGAAAGAATCTATGAATTAGACATAAGAAATTTATAAATCCAGGCGTAAGAACTTTACCATGAATCTAACTAGGGATGAAGAAAATGAGTTAGAAAGGTTGAAACAAATGCATGGTATTAGAAGAAAACTACATTTAACTTTTTACTACCTAATGTACGCTCTCCCTGATGAAGGAGCGGCAGACATGCTACCTTCATATCTGCCCCGAAAGCGCCGGACATCTCAGAATCTTTCTCAGAACTATGCTTGCTTTCAATGTTTTACAGATGGTAATGGCAAGTCTAAATTTAAAACTATAGTCAGTAACCCAGAATATTGCCCAAGATCTCTGTTTTACAGTTTAAATTTAATTTTAAATTTAATTTTAATTTTTATTAATTTTTATGTTTTGGTTAAATTTAAGTTTTAGTACAGTTTTTTCAAACATAGGTATAATCGTGACAAAGCAAAAGGCTCCAACGCATTGCTAGAGGTTAGGAATGGCACATATGAACGAGAAGCTAGATAATAACAAAAAGGAACTAAATAAGAGGAATGAGATGCTTCCAACCAGGTCCGTCTTCACCTTATAGGCCTACCAGGGCCACACCACCAACTAGTCACTTCTCATTGGACATCTCTCAACCACGCCCCCTCCACAGTAGCATAAAAGCAGCACAACAACAGCTCTCAGGTCAATCTGACCAGTGTTTGGGGAGCGCACAAATAGTCCTTTTTAGGACTCACAGATAGCAAAAGAACTGAAGATCTGTTCAAGAAGAAGGACAACGAAGATTGACACCACCGGGGAACACCGAAGGACACAACAGCAGCTCTTCCCAGAGCCCATTGTGACCATACACAAAACAGCTCTTCTCAGAGCTCACGTGGATCTGCACGTTACAGCAAACAGCTCTTCTCACTGCTCACAGTACACCAAACAGCTCTTCTCAGAGCTCACAGAGATCTGTATAAGCTCTGGTAAGAGCAATCGGAGACACATTGAAGAATAAAACAAAAAAAGATCTTATTAGAGCTACCACCAACACCCGAACAGTCATTCAAAACACAAAACGGCCCTTCTCAGAGCTCACAGAAATCTGTATCAGCTCCAGTACGACCAGCCGGAGGCACAGACACAGCTTCGGTGAACCAAACAAAACAGTTCTTTTTAGAACTACCGCATCTGCCCGAAAGGGCATTCAAAACACAAAACAGCTCTTCTCAGAGCTCGTAGAGATCTGTAACAGCTCTATATAGAGTTCTAGCTACCCACAGGGCTAAAACAGCTCTATTTAGAGCTAGCTAGCTCCACCACCGACTATACGTGGAAATCTGTTCACCGTTTAGGATCAAGAGTGAAAGGCATTGTAAAATTGGTATTAGAATAATGAAACCGGACAAGGGGGGTGGAGTTGTTTTTATGAAAACTGATGATTATATTTAAAAAATGAAGACTATTTTCAACACTGAAACTTATTGCAAGAGTTCTTTTTAACAAACTTAATGGTTGATACAGGAAACTTAAAAGATTCCTCCAGGACCTGTTTATTGAGGGGTCCATTACTATTTATGAATTACATTACTTGTTGGTTGAATTTCCTATTACACCAACCATCTTTGGACTACCGAAGCTCCATAAAAACATTCAAGTGCCCCCCAAGTGCCTTATTGTGGAACCTAGGGATTCAGTCACCCACCCTCTTGCGAAATTTCTGGATGTTCAGTTAAAGCATTCTTTACATGAGGAAACCCATTTCCGTATTGATTCGTGGACTTTTCTCAGTAAAATAAATAATATCAGTTTCAACCCAGATTTTCTATTTATTACAATAGTTGTGGTTGATTTATACTCTGTAATCCCACACACATTAGGGGTCAAATGGTTTTGTGATTTTCTCCGTTCAAAAGGGGTTGCACAGGTGTGCATAAATGTCTATGAGCAGTTATTAGACATGGTCCTTAGGAATAATTATATCCTGTTTCACAAATGAATACTATTTACAATTGCAAGATGTTGCGATGGGTTCTGCTTGTGGGGGGGGGGGGGCTCTACGCAAACATTGTTATGCTTGAATGGGAAAAGAGATTTTTGAGGACATCTACTTTTTTCCCATTTTGTCATACTTACATGAGATATTTGGACAATATATTTATTTTATGGGAAGGCCCCAAAGAACAAGTTTCTAAATTTTTAGGTTACATCAATTCGACGATCCCATTGTTGATGTTTACCCATAATGTTAACAACACAGAGATGACATACCTAGATGTGTTACTAAAAAAGGATATAGTAGAAGAAAGATTTGTGGCCAATGTATTTAGGAAAGAAATATATTCCAACAGTTTCCTTCATTATGATAGCTGTCATCCTTTTACACAGAAACATCCTGTGTAAAAGGACAATTTGTACGATAAGCACATATGATTACTGCATGGCCAGCCTTTATTAATGAGCGCCACAGTTTGAAAGAAATGTTCCTCAAGAGAGGGTACCTCTTACAGTTAATTACCAACATTATGTCTGAAGTGAGGACTAAAAGAATACAGGGCCATTTTTTTCCAATTCTGGGTACATCTAATTTGAGGTCCTCCAATACTACGTCCGTCACTTCAGAGATGGTGACAGTAACAAATGTCCCCAATTCCACTCAGAATTTGAACTGTCAAACTAATGATAGTTCGGTTGGGAATAATGGTAATTTCACGGAACTTGTAGTTATTAACTGCATTTCTAGCTTTTCCACACCTTTTTGATATGATGCACATCACATAAGGGACATTCTCAATAAAAATTGGATGTTACTTAGTCATGACAGGGACCTCTTTAACATTCTGGGTGAGAAATCTTTGTGCATATTTAAAAAGGGACATAATTTAAAGAACATTTTTGAACACACACCTAGAGAATCCAGATATGGACATATGTTCAAGTGTGGAACTTGTAAATTTTGTTTACACATTTTGGAAACTGATATTTGCAGAATTAATAATATCATGGTTAGGATCCCAGGTGGATGCAGTTGTGCTTCAGAGTGGGTAGAACTGCGCTATTTGTTCAAACTGTCCATGTTTTTACGTTGGCAAAACCGAATATAAACTTAAGATCAGGATTAGAGAGCATTTGAGAGACATTAGAGATCAGAGAGAAGTCAACTCTCTTGCTAAGCACATTAGAAATTTACATAGTCATACATTTAAATTTAATATGTAAAGCAGAAGATCGTATAGCCAAAGCCAACAAATAAATAAATAAATCATCCAGGTGACAGCAGGAAACAGCTAAATAAATAATTTAATAAAAATCACACAAGCGCTTTCACCCTGACTCAATGCAGGGCTTTTTCAAGTGAAATTGCGTGATTTTTTTATTAAATTATTTATTTAGCTCTTTCCTGCTGTCACCTGGACCATTTATTTATTTATAAATTTAAATTTATTATCTTAGAGGTGCAAGAAAAACATGACAGGGGGCCGCATGGCCCTATCTTCTTGAGAAGGCTAAACTAACCTGGCAGTTGCGACTAGATGCTCAACATTGGCCAGGTTTGAATGACAGCCTATCCATTAGTTGTTTATTAAAACTTAAAGCACTGAACAGATGAATTTTTATTTTAAAAAATGTTAACTTTATTTCACATATTTTTGTACTATTTTATATGTGTCATGATGGTTGGAGTTATTGTTTTGCTATTGGGTTGAATCCATAAGCTCATTATGTAATTTTGAGCTATTTTGTATCCATTTTATATTCATTTAGGATAGTTTTTATGTGTAACTTAGATAGTGGTTTTATACTCTTTATATATTTAAATTGTTACATAACAGTATTCTACAACTTATTCTAGTCTAGTTTTATTTTGGGATGGTTACATCTGTGGCTACAGTAATTCAGTTAATTTTATGTATTACTGCTGCATTTGTCTTTTTTCTTTTGTATTCCTGTGTTGCGTTAAGCCTTAATTGAATGCATTTGACTAGATCAGGAAATGACATCCCCCCATATTTACTAAACTTCCGTGCAGGACTAGCTTAGTCCTTCATGAAAGTGACCGTTTCGGAGAAGGATGGCAGTTCGCCATGCATATTAATAAGGCACGCTGCCCGAGCTCCTAGGCTTACACAGAGCATGTAAGAATGCAGGGAGCATGTCTGAGAGCAGAACTCTCAATGTAGAACAGTAGAAAGGCATATGCAATGAGCAAGACTGTTCACAGGTGACCGCATATCCCCACCAGCAGTCCCCCTTGTGTATAACAGCATCAGAATGTAGTAATAAAATGAAGAAACCTTATTATTATTTTTTTTAAATCCGGTTGAAGCTAACCTTAGGTGCACAGGTGTGCCCATCTCTTAGCTACGGTTAAAGCAGCTTAAAAGGCTGAAGAGGATAACAAGGAAGATTTATGCAAATGAAGCAATACAGCAATAATGTAGTGGGCAGAAAAGTCACATAACAAGCAGGCATTCCTAGTTTGAGTCCCACTGCAGCACATTTTATTTTACATGGCAAAGCAGGTTATGACCGATATTTTTGTTGCATAACCCACTAAATAACATTAATTTATGAACTGGAGTACTGCAGTAAATGCACATGTGAGGTGTCAGTGTCATAATGAATAAGGCACTAGTAAGCAGGTCTAAGCACAAATAAGCAGTAGTAAGCATATGTAAGCAGCCTTAAGCCCGTTTGCACAGTGGTAGGCAATGCCTACACTGGCTAAGCAATTCTAAAGCTAACTCTCTGTAAGCAGATGTAATGGCAGGTTAGCAGTGCTTACCGTCGCACAAACCCACTTACAACTGCTCAAAAGTGCCTTAATCACTCTGTATCCAACGGCCCTTGTTCTGCCCATCAACAAAATAAACAACCATGCAGGTCTCAGACCCAGGACTCTATACACCATAGTCCCAGTAATTATCCACCAAGCCATCACAGAAGAATGATTTAGTAGTAAACATGTCCTTACCATAGTATAACCAGACTGAACCTGTGAAAGGCATCAGTATACAGTCATATGTGCCATAACCCAATTCTTCTTTCATCTTTTCACAGTTAGGGGTCGCCACAGCAGATCACCTGTCTGCTCATGATTGGCAGTGGAGTTTTACAGTGTCGAGTTGCCAGCCTGTCACCCAACCTTCCACAGAAGGCACACACACGCACTCACACCTAGTGCCAATTTAGAGTGTCCAATCCACTTACAGCATGTCTTTGGGAGGAAACTGGAGCACCCAGAGCAAACCCACACGACCATAGGGAGGACATGCAGACTCTGCACAGAAGACACCACAGCTGAGGGTCGAACCGGAGAAACTCTTGCTGTGAGGTGGCAACGCTAACCACTGCACCACTGTTGCCACCCTACGTGCCATAACCCACTACGTAACATAAATATGTGAACTGGAGTACACCAGTAAGCCCAGAAGGGAGGTGCAATTGTAATAAAGTGTCGAAGTCCCCAGTAAAACAGAAGGACCCCACAGAGTGTATGTACACATCAATCAGGGATACCAGGCATACATATAAGGTGTAATGAATAATAACACAATGCCAAAAAGGAATTATAATGAAGGTCTAATGTAAGCAACCATCTTAGGAGGTGTGAGCAATGTGTAGACCAGCTAACTCTTTGTGCCCAGTGGTATACCCTTTTAAACAATGCCAACCTTAGGTAAGCAGGTTTGCCCATAGCTTAGCCTTTTCAAAACTGGGCAATCACGGAAAAGTATGGGAAACTGGGCCTACATAAACCCAAGAGGTGGGAGTACATCTCATAACTGGTTGTAGCTTCCCCTTACAGGCACTATGGCAGTAAGCGGAGAAGGAGTGCACTTCCAGGTGCAGTGCTGGTGCATCCAGGAGTCCAAGGTCATGGCAGAACTCCTAGGTAAAGACCATGCATAGAGACTACAGCAGGGCCAGTACCAGGGCTCCCAATGTAAGGCGGAGGGCTGGGACTGTCTCGCCCGCTACCTCAGCAATGCCACTGGCATACTCTGAAATGGTGAGCAGGTCAGGCACCACTATGCTGACCTGAAACAGCAGAAGAAGGACCTCTTGGAGGAGTGACTCCAAGAGGCTAGAGCATCAGGGGATGTTCCAGACGTGTGCAAGTATCACCCCAGTATGTGTGTAATAATTGCCAGCTCAGGTATATTATGGATAGGTATGGCTAAATATTCCTCTTAATTCCTCCACAGCTGCAACGGAACAGGCCGCAAACCATGAGGCCCACATCTGCCCCCTGTCGTGGTTGTGACGCGAGGCAGGTCAGTAATACTCATGCTTTTACTGTCATAGGAAGTAAAAATAAAAGTAGTAGTAAATTAATTGCTAGTATAAAACCTATATTGTTCAAGGCAAGTACTGCATACACTAGAGAATATGGAAGGAAAAGTCTCATATTGCTTGTATGACAATAAAAGTGTAATATCCTGACAAAACAGGTCTAACTACTGGACTGCATGTGTATATTCTGGTATCATATGATAATGTAGATTTGCAATCATGTAATAGTACTGTAGTATTAAGCACTGTTACCCACACCATGCACCATAAATTGAATGTGTAGGAATGCCTTTATATGACAGGTGTAATCCCCAGAGGCCATTTAGTACAACTGAGAGACACATAGACAGTAAACATGGAAAATGCCGACAACAAAAACTGAATAGCACATGCAACTGAGATGTGAACTGTTGTTTTTTTTTAGCACACACAGCCACGGTTCGAATCCTGCCAGTGGTAGTTGTCTGCATACAGAATAATACCCCACAACTGTACAGATGTCCAGAATGTCTATTAAAGTGGCCCATATCTATTGCCTATCAACCTGTCCCCCTGGGAAATCAGTGGGATGATCCCAGATGTATAGGCAGCAAACAGGAAATACAACTGATTGACACACATCTATGACAACAAACTTGACACAATAGCAACTCCCCAATACCTTATGTGACTAAAAAGCCACATATGTCCCATTTACACCCCAAGTTGTTAAGCTGTGGTCAGAGTGTGTACAGTAACAGAGTGAGATGTATGTGCATAATAGTAATGTGGAACCTGGTACTGTGTGTGGGAACATTCAGGTAGTGCTAATAAACATTCCTCCCACAGGTCTGTCAGATACCAATACTGTGACCAGAAATTGATGAATGATATGCAGTTGCTCTGAATAATTTGGTATTACACATCACTGTCACCCACACTGTCCTACAACATATAACTGTCTAGGAATTCTGTATAAGAGTGTTGTTATACAAGGTCAGAATGCGTAAGTACAGGGGATTAATAAGACAGAAATCAAATTGGAAATATACAGCAATATCAATATAGCAGACACAACTATGATGGACAGTGTTTAAGTTGTAGCAGATACAGCCATGATCTGAATACTGGGAGTGGAAGTAGACTGCATACAGATTCGTACCCCACAACTGTACACATGAAGACAGAATGTCCAGTATATGTGCCCATATCTGCTGCCTGTCCCTCTGCCCCCCCTGGAAAGTCTGTGGGATGATCCCAGATGTGTAGCCAGCAAACAGAGAATACAAGTGATTGTCAACCATCATGAGAACACACCTATCACAGTAGCAACCCCGAAAACTGTTAGGAGAGTAATATTTCAAGTATGTCCCATCTACACCCCCATGTTGTCAAGCTGTAACCAGAGTGTGTACAGTAACAGAGTGAGATGTATGTGCATAATACTAATGCGGAATCTGGAACTTTGTGTGGCAACAGTCAGGTAGTGCTAACAAATATTGCTCCCACAGGTATGTTGGATATGAACATTGTGCTGAGAAATACAGACCAATATAACCTCTACTGTCTAGGGTCTAAGCCTGTTTGTGTGGGGTAAGCACTGCCTACACAGATTAAGCAATTTAGAAACTAAATGAGTATAAGAAACTTTAACCAGAAGTTAGCAGTGCTTACCTTCATGCAAACATGCGCAAACCTGCTTACAACTGCTTTAAAGTGTCTTAATCACTCTGTATCCAATGGCCCGTGTTCTGCCCAGCAACAAAAAAAAAACAGCCTCTTCAAGGCTCAAACCCAGGACACTGCACACCATAGACAAGTGATTTATCACTAAGCCCTGCCAGATATACATAAATATGATGTTTTCAGAAACATATCATCCAGCCCAGTCATGCAACAGTACAGAGAATGTATACCAACATCTATTTGTATGTGTGTGTGTAAATATATTAATATCTAAACAGATACAACATATCTATATATGTATATATATATATATATATATATATATATATATATATATATATATATATATATATATGAACATATATACATGCAAATGCTTGCATCGACACATACATATGTCTACACCTATATGTCTACTTATACACAACAAGCTACATATATGTAAGCAGATATATATCTATGTAGATATATACGGACATAGTTATATATATATATATATATATATATATATATATATATATATATATATATATATATGCAAACGGATATATATATCCATATAGGTATATATGGACATACATGTGTAGATATCAATGGGAGATTAACTAAATCATAAATGTCCACATGCACCATTAGTGGGGTTGAGAGGCCCCAAACAATATACGTCTTGTACGAATAGGTATACCCACCACCCCACAGCCAAACACGTCCACCCTGCAATACACTACCAAGTGTTGCAGATCCCATAACCAGGTCTTGGCACAACATGGACACAAGATGTTAACAGTACTACATCCCACCTGTTTGATGTCAGGCTGGTATTGGTAGCATGTCATGCAGTACAGTCTCCCTCCCATAGGAAATATAAAATGTGGAAGCTATCAGCATCCCCAGGATACATATACACAGACACATATATGCAGATACAAATATGTATATATATATATATATATATATATATATATATATATATATATATACATGTGACTGCACAAACACCTGCAGAGATATGTACAGTAAGATAAAGGTGCACACAATATGGAACAGCCACTATGCCTACAGTTAACACCTTAACAACTGGACACTGTATGGGCCACCTATACAAATGACAATCGTTGCCTGCAATATATACCCACAGAGAGGTCATAGGATATAACACCACACACAGGTTTGCATAAATGGAAAATCTTTATTTGTGTACTATTACAGTTCTATATGCATAGCATGGCCACCTCACAGCAAGAGGTTCTCCTGTTCGATCCTTGACTGGGGTGCCTTTTGTGTGGAGTTTGCATGTCCTCCCTGTGGTCACGTGTGTTTCCTCTGGGTACTCTGGTTTCCTCCCACATCCCAAAGACATGCTTTAGGTGGATTGGACCCTCTAAATTGGCCCTAGGTGTGAGTGTGTGTGTGTGTGTGTGTGTGTGTGTGTGTGTGTGTGTGTGTGTGTGTGTGTGTGTGTGTGTGTGTGTGTGTGGCTTCTGTGGAAGGTTGGCGCCGGGCTGGCAACGCAACACCGTAAAACTCCACTGCCAATCAAGAGTGGACAGGTGATCTGCTGTGGTGACCCCTAACTGGGAAAAGCCAAAAGAAGAAGAAGAAGACAGTTCTATATGCCATGTCATATAGCTGTTCAGACACTGACATCCATATCAACAGAGTAATGCAAGTGCAAAACAGTTATACTAATACAGTAGTCTGGAAAGGTCCACAACTTTTGCTGTGCAGGCCAAGCCCTCCAAATCGTACAATAGTGAAGACAGACTAGACCACAGGATACCACATAATCAACAGTAAGTGATGCAGGTGTATAGTCCAGCAGCCTCTAATCACACTCTGTACACAATCACTAGGTGGTAAAGATGTCAGTTGACCAAATGGGATGTAACTGTTACATAACAAGGCATAACTGACACCATCACTGGCACGGCAAACAGAACAGTCTGTGTGGCAGGAGGCTGTAGGCCTGCAGTAATCCACTTTATGTAAGTAATGTCAAGATAGGTGAAATGTATGGTACTGTACATCTAGATACCTTGGGGCAGCTCATCCATGATACCCCCACATTTTGTAACAGCCTTGGTTATGTATGGTGCATCCCCCTTGACTCAATAATACAAGGCCATTTACCACTGTTACATACACTGGCCTCTGGAGTGCATATGGGCACATGTATTGTGTAGGTGAAGCCCACACATATATAGTTCCAACCCCACCATATGTGTGGGTAACACAACAGCAGTGGACTGCTGGCAGGAATGGCAGCATGGTATACATATATGTGCATATGTGTATCTATCTGTATATGCGTAGGCATATAATGTTCTGTATATGTATATATCTGGGTGTGTATATGCATATATATGTACATATGCACACCCATCTATATATGTCGATATGTACATGTGTAATTATATATATATATATATATATATATATATATATATATATATATATATATATGGATAATCAGATGTACATATATATTCAACATATGTCCTGAACATGGGGTGTAGCCCTACCTCAGCCCCTATAGTCTCAACTTCATAGTGCAAGGGGATGTCGGGTATGTATAGCAGATATATTAGTAGACTATTGCTACTGCAGTAAGGATTGTCTTCACAGACATGTTGTGTGTGGGAGGTCACATCTTCTTTTCACATGTGTGCCATTGACTACTGACAGACATCCCAAGGACATCATAGTACAGTACCGCTGCAAGCACGTACTGCTCCTGTGGACTACAACTGAGATATTGGCCAATAGATGTGGACATTCTGACACACTCTGTACAGTCCAGAGGTATACACAGGACCCCTTAGTGCAGAACATGTGGACCAAGCCTGACAATATGGATGTTAACAGCCATTTTGACGGGTATAACACATATTGGCTGGTATACATTCGCCTCCGTAGGTTATGCATTCACACACCCCTGTCAGTCCTGACACATAATAACTGCTGGTACAGAGGTGCCGTGGCCACATACTACCCACTAGATATTGACATACGTCTGTACAGCATCCCACCTCTCTGTCTGACATACATGACTGTTAAGGAAGGTCTGGCAGCAGTACATCTGGCAAGTGTCTGGACATGACATCTCACTGGGTAAGTACACTAAGCTGCTAGGCATGTAACAAATCACTGTGCAGGCTATAGGCAGACTGGCTCAACAGTGGCCTACATCTCCTATGGGGGAATGCACATGTACCTGCATATATAGCAGGCTCTATAGGCATGTCACAGCATAGGGTAAGATACACCTGTGTGAAAGTGCATGACCACAACCAATGTGAACACAGCCACAGCCACATATGGTAAGCTAGCATAGTATTACAGTGCATGGACTATCTGTCCAACACCATCCTCATATGTGCCACTCACACACTAACCCTACATATACTGGGCCGCTACACAGTGTGGCCTGATGCCTGTCTGTTGTATGGGACATGTGTGTGTATGGCCCTACAAACATGTAAGCCAATATGGTAACATACAGTGGAGCAGCATGTAACATTAGATAGGACGGGACCTAGAACAATGACATCTACCACAGTCTGTACACAGGCCAAGGTACATATTTACAATGCACACACTGTAGACATTCACCATAAGTACACAGTTTTCAGTACTGTACAAACAACCACAGAATGTCCAGATTATGTCATCAAATATAACTCCTACTGTACATAACATGTGCAGCAGTCTATCTCACTGGCTTGTTATCAGATATGATGACACTAATTATGGTGTACAGCACATATGCACCTCTTAATGCATGACATATGTACAAAGGTTGACAGAGTTGTGGCTGGAAGCACATATGCAGGGCCAATATTGACATGTTGCTGTGATAACATCATGCATTTACTGTTGTAACAGGGTTTGTTACAACATATGTCCTATGAGGGATATGAAGTCAGTAACTGTCACAGCTTTCACTATCTACAGACTGCAATCCTCACACTACCTTCTACAGTTCACAAATACATGCTCTGTGGGTAACAAATGAAACCAAAGGCACCACATACTGCCCAGTCTGCAGATGACCTTATAGATGGGGAGTCCTCATAAACATAGACCTGACATGGCAGGTATTAATATATGTAGGACAGCCATATCCGCACACACCCTGTTAAACCAACATTACTCTGAATGTAGTATAGCAACACTTGCAGTCTGTAATCAGGTGAGACACATCCCCCTCCTGTGTGTTGGCCTGTTTCCACAGTGTATGTTGTCAGAGGTAAATCCCCAATCCATCTGCGATGCTGTTTTCCAAACAAAAAAATCAAGTTCCTGCTCACAGTGAATGAAAAGGCCCAACACTGACATGATGTTCCTAGATATTGGAGTATGTTTCCATGCAACTGACTATGGGAATGTTACCACAGCTGTTTCACATGCAGTCAGCTACAGGAGTGCTGCAATTCATGCAGAGGCCATCAGCTGATCATGAGCATTACCTAAAATACACATGCTGCTGCCTAAGCAAAGCAGGTATAGGTCTCCACATCCACCAGTGAGGGAGTGAGAGAGACAGACAGAGGCAAAGACAAGTCAGGGAGGGGCGGGAAGTAAAACTTAAACATGTTTGTGTCACACACCCAGCAGCACAGGGTATCAAACCCCTGACGACTATGTAGTGCTATGACAGTTCTATGCAGTTATTGGATATGCCACATAGGTTACCTGTTGTGGAGCCCTCAGAACATATATGTGATGGTGAGTGACATCTGTAACAGGGATATGGTAGCTATACGGTAGTTGAAGTACACGTGCCTGTCCTCATGAACAGGTGCCAGCATCAACACAGCCACACTCTCACAGGGACACACACACATTGACACACTTGGCAGAGCCAGGAGTACAACTCATCACTAGTGAGATTGCCACAACACATTACTGTGCAGGTATCACATGCACCACTCGGGTCATATGCAGGTTATATGGGCAAAGGGTATTGGGAGGTGTCTGACATCAGACAGCATGCTTCAGTATGCCAATGGGAGTTGTAGTGAGTGTGGATATGATCATACACATCATACAACACACACACAAACACACAAGGTGCCAGTACTGACATGCACGGGTACATTTCTGCACGGGTGTGTGGTGGTCGACCGTGCCAGACGGCTATGCAAGGCTAGGTGATGTGTTTACCTTGACATCAGGTCACATGACAATGGTCTGCATTGTGGCTCAGGGCTGTGGTTTGTGCATTTACCCACACAGGTGGGTACTGTATCCCCCATCCAGTCACCTGTGTGACTATTGTGTATGGCCAATGCTGTGCATCGCTTGCCGTGTATGTGTTCCTTAGTCCATGACATGGACGGTATCTGGGATGTGCACACCTTTCACGTGCATGTACAGTGATATATGGAACTGTACCTGGGGTGTCTGGTCCATGTTGTGTACACAGGTTATCATCAGATGTACCAATCTTGGCCAGCTGTGGTGGGAACTGGCAATGGACAGTAGGTTTACCCTGCACCTACATTGAAAGCATGCTTATGGCATTCCCTGGTGTCAGTGGCATCTGTCCATGCAGGGCATGTTTTCAGGCATGGTATGTCCTTTGTGGGTCACATGTGATGGCACCACAGGTGTTGTAGGTGTCCAGTGGGGAACATGGGGAAGGTGCACTGTCTGCATGTATGTGCCTATTGGACAGATGGACAGGGTGCCATGCCCTCTGTAGCTCACTGCAATCACTACATAGTTACTATCAGTGACCAATATGCAGTGTACTACCCACATATTGGCTGTTGCCTAGGCATGCGTGTGTGTATGAGACATGGGTTGAGACTGTGCTCTGGGTAATACTGGAGTTGCTAACTGTGATTGCCTGGCCTTGATATCACATGTATGGGTATGGATTTGCACCCCATCCTCTCAGCTATTTCACATTGTTATCCCTTTATGGTGGATATTGTGATATATACTAGGGCGACCATATAAGAAATTTGCAAAACCCGCTCCACATTGGGCCCAGGTGTCACACACTCACACCCACCTCCACACAGGATACGAGTTGCAAACACTTACACACACACACACACACACACACGCACACACACGCACACACACACACACACACACACACACACACACACACACACACACACACACACACACACACACACACACACACACACCTGTAATGTCTGGGAGTAGAACCCCTACCAAACTAGTTTATTACACTACAGCACTACGGAGATTACTGAAGTACTCCTTCCCCAAAGGTGTATATCACATTGGATGACATCAGCAGGATTGCCAAAGTAGGACATTCGAATTGTAGTGAGTGTGACTAGCCTAAAATGCTTTGCTCCCCACACAGACAGTGGCACACACACAAAACATCCACAACCAACATGTGTAGGTATAGAACCCCTAACAGAGGTCTATATCACAGTACTGCATGTAGATGTTATAGGACACACCACAGGGATTATTGGAGAACTCCTTCGCCAAAGGTGTATTTCACAATAAATGACATCAGCAAGATTGCCAAAGTTGGGCATTTGAAATGTACTGAGTGTGACTACCCTAAAAAGCATTGCTCTCTACACAGACAGACACACACACAAACACTTGCCATGTCTGGGATTAGAACACCTACCTAGCTACTTTATCACACTACAGCAGTATGTAGTTACAGGACGCACGACAGAGATTACTGGGCTGCTAGCTTCCTAGAAGTGTATTTCTAGGTGGATGACATCAGCTGCCTTGCCAAATTTGAGCATTTGAATTGTAAGGAGTGTGACTACCCTAAAAAACATTGCTCTCCACACAGACAGAGTCAGACACACACAAATACTTGCCATGTCTGGGATTAGAACACCTACCTTGCTATTTTATCACACTACAGCATTATGCAGTTACAGGACATGCTACAGAGATTACTGGGCTACAACCTTCCCAGAGGTGTATTTCTAGGTGGATGACATCAGCAGCATTGCCAAAGTT